>NW_012098721.1:263938-307305 GCF_000951045.1 Mandrillus leucophaeus | reverse complement strand
GACCTGGACCTCGGTCTGGTCCCCGCCGCCCCTCCGTGTGCGACTTGGTGAGGCTGGTGGGTGCGCGCCGAGAGGGCCGAGGGACGAGCGGAAAAGAAGCTGCTGAGAACTCGGGCCACCCAGACGGCCCGGCGGAGGTCCTGGCGTAAGGCGCGTCCTCGGCCACCTCGCCGAGGACCCCAGGAAGGGTCGAGCTTCCCACGCCTAAGAACCCACCTTTGGGCATTTCCTCGCGCTGCTGGGGTGCAGACCGCGGGAGCTTCCGGGTGCCTCCACCCCTGACCCCCGCATCACAGTCACCTGGGGGACTCACCAAACCACAGGTGCCCGGGACCCGCCCCCGACGGTTCTTTTATGGAAGTCCCGCTTCCGGGAAGAGGTCATCCTCTTTTCTTTATGTCTCTCAAACACACACAAGTGTAGGAATTACCAGCACGCTGGGTGAAAATCCAGGTGCTAAGGCCCGCCCCAGACCACACCGGTCTGTGGGGAAGGGCGGGAACGCTTGCTGCTTTTTAAGCCCCTGCAGGCGTTTGTGATGCAATAGGGAGTCAGAAAAGTATTCAGTAGTGAGTGTCCTCATTCGGTTTGTCAAAAATCAGAGGTGGGGAGGACAAAACCCAGGAGAGATTGATTGCATCTGCTTTTCTACGGAAATGGTTAGCTCCGCTTCCAAAAAAGCCGTATTTTTGTGCTTAAAATACACTTTCGTTTATATATTTCAATATAATTTTGTAAAACAAATGTTAAGTTTTCCTGAATGTTGTCACTGAACAGACTTGTAATGAGCAGGTATTTTGGAGTCTTGGGAGCTTAAAAGAAAATCAGGACTCAGACTGCCACCAGGGTTATGCAATCTAAGAGTATATTAACCACTTTTAAGAATTATATGTTTTTCTTTTCTTTTTTTTTTTTTTTTTGAGCTTTTGTCGGTTCGACGCGCTCATTTCATTTGAATGTGGTTGGTTCTGAAAATGAAGCATGTAGTTACTTTTCCATTAATATACATAACAGCATTTTAAAGTACCTGAATTCCTTTTGGAAGGCCGAGGCTGGTCGATCACCTGAGGTCAGAAGTTCCAGACCAGCCTGACCAACATGGTGAAACCCGTCTCTACTAAAAAATACAAAAACTAGCCCCGGGCGTGGTGGCACGTGTCTTTAATCCCAGCTACTCAGGAGGCTGAGGCAGGAGAATCGCTTCAACCCGGAGGCGGAGGTTGCAGTGAGCTGAGATCCGGCACTGCACTCAGCCTGGGCCAAAAAGTGAGACTCCGTCTCAAAAAAAATAATAATAAAATAAAGTACTTAAATTCCTGAAAGCAGTGCTTAATTCTGCAGCGCATGTACTAAAATTAGAACAATACAGACATTAGCATGGCCCCTGCCCAAGGGTAACATGCAAATTCGTGAAAGGGTTCCATATTTTTAAATATATACACCTACTATGTAACCACAAAAATTAAAAATAAACACATAAATTCCTGAAAGTTGTGCCAATCTAATCCACAAAATTCTTTTAATTTTTTTTATTTTTATTTTTTGTGGGTACATGGTATTTATATTTATGAGGTACATGAGATTTTGATACAGGCATACAATAATAATCACATCAGGGTACATGGAGTAGCCATCATCTCAAATATTTATCCTTTCTTTGTGCTACAAACAATCCAATTATACTCTTAGTTATTTTTAAATGTTTAATGAATTATCGTTGACTATAGTCACTCTTGTGCTGTTAAATACTAGATCCAATTCTGTCTATACTTTTGTACCAATTAACTATCCCCACTCCACTCCTTAATTCCCCACTACCCTGCCCAGCCTTGTAACCATCATTCTACTCTCTATCTCTGTTAGTTCAATTAATTTTTAGCTCCCACAAATAAGTGAGAACATGCAAAGTTTGTCATTCTGTACCTGGCCTATTTCATTTAACATAATGACATCGGTTGCATCCATTTTGTTGCAAATAACAGGATCTCATTTTTTTTTATGGCTGAATGCTACTATGTTGTGTACATAAACCACATTTTCTTTATTTGTCTGTTGATAGATGCTTAGGTTGTTTCCAAATCTTGGCTGTTGTGAACGGTGCTGCAATAAACATGGGAGTGCAAGTATATCTTAGATATACTGATCTCCTTTCTTTGGGGTATATACCTATCAGTGGCTCTATTTTTAGTTTTTTGAGGAATCTGCAAACTATTCTCCATAGTGGCTATACTAATTTACATTCCTGCCAACAGTGTACAAGGGTTCTCTTTTCTCTGCATCCTCATCAGCATTTGTTATTGCTTGTCTTTTGGATATAGGCCATTTTAACTGCGATGAAATGATATCTCATTGTAGTTTTGATTTGCATTTCTCTGGTGATGAGTGATGTTGAGCACTTTTTCATATACTTGTCATTTGTATGTCTTCTTTTGATAAATGTCTATTCACATCTTTTGCCCATTAAAAAAAAATTTTTTTTAAGACAGGGTCTTGCTCTGTCACCCAGGCTGGAATGCAGTGGTTTGATCATAGCTCACTGCAGCTTCGAACTCCTCAAGTAATCCCCCCTACTTCAGCCTTCTGAATAGCTGGGACTAGAGGTGTGCACCACCACACCCAGCTAAATTTTCTCTTATTTTTTTATTTTCTTTTTTTGTAGAGATGGGGTTTCTACAAAAAAGCAGCCTGACCATGTTGCCCAGGCTGGTCTTGAACTCCTGGCCTCAAGTGATCCTCTTGCCTTGGCCTCCCAAAGTGCTGGGATTACGGGTGTGAACCATTGTGCCTGGCCCTTTTGTGCTTTTTAAACTCAGATTATTATAATTTTTCCTATTGAGTTGTTCAAGCTCCTTATATATACTGGTTACAAATCCCTTGTCAGATGGATAGTTTGCAAATATTTTTTTCCCATTCTGTGGATTGTCTGTTTGTTGATTGTTTCCTTTGCTGTGCAGAAGCTTTTTAACTTGATGTGATCACATTTATCCATTTTTGTTTTGAATGCCTGTGCTTTTAGGGTATTACTCAACATCTCTTTTGCCCAGCACAATGTCCTAGAGAGCTTCCTCAATGTTTTCTTTTAGTAGTTTCATAGTTTCAAATCTTAGATTTAAGTCTTTAATCCGTTTTGATTTGATTTTTGTGTATGGTGAGAAATAGACGTCTAGTTTCATTCTTCTGCATATGGCTATCCAGTTTTCCCAGCTCCGTTCATTAAAGAGACTGTCCTTTCTCCAATGTATGTTCTTGGCACCTTTGTCAAAAATGACTGTAGATGTATGGAGTTGTTTCTAGGTTCTCTATTCTGTTCCATTGTTTTTGTTTTTGAGATGGAGTCTGCCTCTGTCGCCCAGGCTGGAGTGCAGTGGTGAGATCTTGGCCCACTTTTACCTCCACCTCTCGGGTTCAAGTGATTCTTCTTCCTCAGCCTCTCAAGTAGCTGGGATTACAAGTGCATGCCACCACACCTGGCTAAGTTTAGTATTTGTAGTAGAGACAAGGTTTCACCATGTTGGCCAGACTGGTCTCAAACTCCTGGCCTCAAGTGATCTGCCTGCCTCAGCCTCCCAAAGTGCTCAAAGTGCTAGGAATACTGGTGTAAGCCACCATGCCCAGCTAATTTTTGTAGTTTTAGTAGAAACAGGGTTTCACCCTGTTGGCCAAGCTGATCTCGAACTCCTGACATCAAGGTGAGAGGTGGCAACGTGCTAGCAGCCCTCGCTCTCGGCACCTCCTTGGCCTCGGGTCCATTCTGGCAGTGCTTGAGGAGCCCTTCAGCCTGCTACGGCACTGTGGGAGCCCCTCTCTGGGCTGGCCCAGGCTGGAGCTGGCTCCCTCTGCTTGCTGGGAGGTGTGGAGAGAGAGGCGCGGGAGGGAACCGGGGCTGCGCGTGGTGCTTGTGGGCCAGCGCGAGTTCTGGCGGACACGGGCTCGGCCGGCCCTGTGGGCCCTGCACACGGAGCAGCCAGCCAGCACCACTGGCCCAGGGTGGTGAGGGGCTTAACACCCGGGCCAGCAGCTGCAGAGGGTGCCAGCGCACCAGCACTGCGCTCGAGTTCTCGCTAGGTCTCAGCTGCCTCCCGGCAGGGCAGGCTGGGGACCTGCAGCCCGCCATATCCGAGCCTCCCACCCCCACTGGCAGTGGGCTCTCCCGCAGCCCGAGCCTCCCGACCGGCACCGCCCCCTGTTCCATGTCGCCCAGTCCCATCAACCACTCAAGGGTTGAGGAGTGCAGGGGCCGCTAGGGACTGGCGGGCAGGTCCGCCTACAGCGCCATGCGTGATCCACTAGGTGAAACCAGCTGGGCTGCTGAGTCTAGTGAGGACTTGGAGAACCTTTATGTATAGCTAAGGGATCACAAATACATCAATCAGCATTCTGTGCCTAGCTCAGGGTTTGCAAATACACCAATTGGTACTCTATCCAACTAACCTAGTGGGGACTTGGGAGAACTTTTATGTCTAGCTAGAGGATTGTATGCACCAATCAGCACCCTGTCAAAACGGTCCAATCAGCTCTCTGTAAAGTGGACCAATCAGCAGGATATGGGTGGGGCCAGGTAAGGGAATAAAAGTAGACTGTCCTAGTCAACTAGTGGCAACCCACTGGGGTCCATGTCCACACTGTGGTAGTTTAGTTTTTTTGCTCTTTGCCCTAAATCTTACTGCTGCTCACTCTTTGGGTCCATGCTGCCTTTAAGAGCTGTGATACTGCGAAGGTCTGCAGCTTCACTCCTGAAGCCAGCAAGACCAGGAACCCACCGGGAAGAATGAACAACTCTAGAGGCGCTGTCTTTAAGAGCTATAACACTCACTGCCAAGGTCTGCAGTTTCACTCCTGATAGCGAGACCGCGAACCCACCAGAAAGAAGCTCCAGACACATCTGAATGTCTGAAGGAACAAACTCCGGATCCACCATCTTTAAGAACTGTAACACTCACCGCGAGGGTCCGCGGCTTCATTCTTGATGTCAGTGAGACCAAGAACCCATCAATTCCGGACACAAAGGGTTCCACCTGCTTCAGCCTCCCAAAGTGCTTGGATTACAGGCATAAGCCACTGTGCCTGGCCCTCTTCCACTGATCTTTATGTCTTGTTTTTATGCCAATACCATGTCATTTTGGTCACTGTAGCTCTGTAGTATAATTTGAAGCCTGGTAATGTGATTCGTCCAGTTTTGTTCTTTTTACTCAGAATAGCTTTGGCTATTCTGAGTCTTTTATGGTTCTATATAAGTTTTAGGATTTTTTTTTCCTATTTATGTGAAGAATGTCATAGATATTTTGATAGAGATTGCATTTAATCTGTAGATTGCTTTGGATAATATGGACGGTTTAACAATATGGATATTTCCAATTTGTGAACATGGAATATCTTTCCGTTTTTTGTGTCCTCATCAATTTCTTATAATTTTCACTGTAGAGATCTTTCACTTTGGTTAATTTCTGGGTAGTTAATTTTATTTCTAGGTATTGTATATGGAATTACTTCTTTGATTTCTTTTTCAGATTGTTCACTGTTGGCAGTACAAATGCTACTGATTTTTATGTGTTGATTTTTTATCTGCAACTTTACTGAATTTGTTTGTGAGATCTAATAGTTTTTTGGTGGAGTCTTTAGGTTTTTCCAAAGATAAGATCACCTCATCTGAAAAGGATAATTTGACTTCTTCCTTTCCAATTTGGATGCCTTTTATTTATTTCTCTCGTCTGATTGCTCTAGCTAGAGCTTCCGGTACTATGGTGAATAACAGTGGTGAAAGTGGGCATCTTTGTCGTGTCCCAGGTATGAGAGGAAACGCTTTAAATTTTTCCTCATTCAGTATGAAACTAGATGTGGATCTGCTGTATATAGATTCTATTATGTTGAGTTTTATACCCAGTTTTTTTAAGGTTTTTATTTTGAAGGGATGTTGAATTTTATCAAATGCTTTTTCAGCATCAATTAAAATGATCGTATGGTGTTTGTCCTTCATTCTGTTGTTGTGATGTATCACATTGTTTTGCATATGATGAATCATTCTTGCATCTGGGATAAATCCCACTTAGTCATGATGAATGATCTTTTTAATGTGCTGTTGAATGCACTTTGCTAGTATTTCGTGTTGAGGATTTTTGCATCAGTATTCACTGCGGTTTATTTTTTATTTTTATTTGTTTATTTATTTTGATGTGTCTGCCTGGTTTTGGTAACAGGGTAATACTGGCCTCATAGAGTGAGTTTGCAAATATTCCCTCCTCTTCTATTTTTCGGAATTCTTTGAGTAGGATTGGTATTAGTTCTTCTTTATATGTTTGGCAGAATTTAGCAGTGAAGCCATTGGGTACCAGGCTTTTCTTTGCTGGGAGAGTTTTTTATTATGGCTTTGATCTCATTACTTGTTGTTGGTCTGCTCAGTTTTTGGATTTCTACATGGTTAAATTCTGGTAGGTTGTATGTGTCTAGGAATTTTTTCATTTCTTCTAGGTTTTCCAATTTATTGGGATATAGTTGCTCATAGTAACCACTAATGATGCTTTGAATTTCTGCAGTATTAGTTATAATGTCTCCTTTTTTGTCTTTGATTTTATTTATGTGGGTCTTCTCTTTTTTCTCAGTCTGGCTAAAGATTTGTCAATTTTATCTTTTCAAAAACCAACGTTCTGTTTCATTGATCTTGTTTATTGTTTTCCTCGTTTCAATTCCGTTGATCTCTGCTCTGATCTTTATTATTTCTTCTACTAATTTGCAGTTGGTTTGCCTTTGCTTTTCTAGTTCTTTAAAGTGAGTCATTAGTTTATTTGAAGTTTTTCTACTTTTTTTGATAATACTATATAGCTATAAACTTTCCTCTTAGTACTGCTTTTGCTGTATTCCATAGGTTTTGGTATTTTGAACTTCCATTATGTGTTTCAAAAGAAGTTCCAGTTTTCATCTTAATTTCTTCATTGACTCAGTGGCCGTTCAGGAGCATATTGTTAATTTCCATGTGTTTGTATAGTTTCAAAAATTCCTCCTGTTATTAATTTCTAATTGTATTCCACTGTGGTCTGAGAAGATATTTTACATTATTATACTTTAAATTTTTGAATGTTTTAAGGAAATGTTATGTAAATATTTGTTAGGTCCATTTGTTATATCATGCAGATTAAGTCCAGTATTTCTTTGTGGAATTTCTGTTTGAATGATTCATTCAGTGCTGAAGGTAGAGTGTTGAGATGTCCCCAGCTATTATCCTATTGGAGTCCATCTCTCTTTAGCACTAATAATATTTGCTTTAGATACCTGATTGCTCCAGTGTTGAGTGATACGTATTTAAAATTATATCCTCTTGTTAAATTGACTTTTTTATCATTATATAATGAGCTTCTTTGTCTCTTTTTGTAGTTTTTGTCTTCAAATCTATTTTGGCTGATAGAAGTATATCTATTCCTGCTCTTTTCTGGTTTCCATTTTCATGGAATATCTTTTTGAATCCTTTTATTTTCAGCCTATGTATTTCTTTATAAGTGAAGTATGTTTCTAGTAGACAACAGATTGTTGGGTGTTGTTTTTATCCATTCAGCCCTGTATGTCTTTGGATTGGAGATATTAGTCCTTTTACATTCAATGTTACTATTGTCAAGTAAGGTCTCACCCCTGACATTTTGTTTTCTGGTTCCTTTGTGGTCTTCTCTTCCTTCTTTCCTTCCTTCTTGTCTTCCTTTTAACGAAGGTGATTTTCTCTAGTGGTATGTTTTAATTTCTTGCTTTTTGTTTTTTTGTGTGTGTGTCCATTGTATGTTTTGATTTGAGATTACCATAAGGCTTGCAAATAATATCTTATTACCCATTACTTTGAACTTATGACAACTTAACACTGATTGCATAAACAAGCAAGCAAAAAGAAAACTAATAAAAACTCTACCCTTTAATTCAGTCTCCCTGCTTTTTAACTTTTTCATTTCTATTTATATCTTGTAATATCTATGTCTTGAAAAATTGTAGTTATTATATTTTGATTGGATCATCTTTTACTCTTTCTACATATTAGTAGTTTACACACCATAATTACAGTGCTATAATATTCTGTGTTTTCTCTGTGCTTACTATTATCTGTTAGTTTTGTACCTTCAAATGATTTCTTATTGCTCATTAGCATACTTTTCTTTCAGATTGAAGAACTCCATTTAGCATTTCCTATAAAACAGGTCTGGTGTTGGTAAAATCCCTCAGCTTTTGTTTGCCTGTGAAGGTCTTTATTTCTTCTTCATGTTTGAAGGATATTTATGCTAGATGTACTATGCTAAGGTAGAATTCTTTTTTTCCTTCAGCACTTTATATGTGTCGTGCCGCTGTCTCCTGGCCTGGAAGGTTTCCACCGAAAAGTTTGCTGCCAGACATATGGGAACTCCATTGTATGTTATTCGTTTGTTTTCTCTTGCTGCTTTTAGGATCCTCTCCTTATCCTTGACCTTCGGGAGTTTGATTATTAAATGCTTTGAGGTAGTCTTCTTTGGGTTAATTCTGTGAGTGTTCTGTAGCCTTCTTGTACTTGGATATTGACGTCTTTCTCTGAGTTTGGGTTTGGGAAGTTCTATGTTGTTATCCCTTTGAATAAACGTTTTTTTTTCTTTTGCATAAAATGCAGATCCTGCACAACCTTTGAATAAACTTTCTATGCCTATTTCTCTCTCTACCTATTCTCTAAGGGTAATAACTCTTAGATTTGCTCTTTTGAGGCTGTTTTCTAGATCTTGTATGTGTGCTTCATTGTTTTTTATTCTTTTTTCTTTTGTCTCCTCTGACTGTATTTTCAAATAGCCTGTTTTCAGGCTCACTAATTCTGCTTGTTCAGTTCTGATGTTAAGTGGCTCTGCTGTCTTCAGCATGTCAGTTGCATTTTTCAGCTCCAGAATTTCTGCTTCGTTTCTTTTACTTATTTCAGTCTCTTTGTTATATTTATCTGATAGGATTTTGAATTCCTTCTCTATGTCTTCTCTGTGTTATCTTGACTTTCTTTGAGATTTCTCAAAACACCTGTTTTGAATTCCTTTTGAAAGGTCGCAATATCTCTGTCTTTGTGGGACAGGGATTTTTCACTAGTGCCTCATTTAGTTCATTTGATGAGGTCATGTTTTCCTGGATGGTCTTGATGCTTGTGGATGTTCGTCAGTGTCTGGACATTGAAGAGTTAGGTATTTATTGTAGTCTTTGCAGTCTGGACTTGTTTGTATTCACCCTTCTTGGGAAGACTTTTCAGTTATTCAAAAGGACTTGAGAATTGTGATCTAATTTTTTTTTCCCACCACAGCTGTATCTGGATTAGAGGGCATTCCAAGCCCAGTAACACTGTGGCTCTTGCAGGCTCAAAGAGGTACTGCCTTGCTGGTCTTGGGTAAGATCCGGTAGAATTCTCTGGATTGCCAGGCAGAGGCTCTTGTTCTTTTCCCTTACTTTCTCCTAAACAAATGGAGTCTTTCTCTCTCTGCTGAGCTGCCTGGAGCTGCAGGAGGTGTTGCACAAGCACCCCTGTGGCTACTACCACTGTTACTGCACTGGGTGAGACCTAAATCCAGCACAGCACTGGGTCTCATCCATGGCCCACAATAATCACTGCCTGGCTACCACTTGGGTTCATTCAAGGTCGTAGGCCTCTACAATAAACAGGTGGCAAAACCAGCTAGGCTATATCCTTCCCTTCAGGGTAGTAAGATCCCCCTGGTCCTGAGGGCATTCAGAGATGCCATGTAGGAGCCCGAGCCTGGAGTTGGAACCCTTAGGAATCTACCTGGTATTCTATTCTACTGTGGCTGAACTGGCACCCAAGCCAGAAGACGAAGTTCTTCCCATTCTCCCCTTCCCTTTCCACAAGCATAGGAGTCTCTCCCGTGGCCACCACCACCCCAGGCATGCAGCAAGTACTGTCTGGCTACCTGCTGTTGTTCATTCAAGGCCCAAGGGCTCTTCAGTCAATTTGGTAAATGCTGCCAGGTCTGGGACTCTTTCATCAGGGCACTGGACTTTTCTCTGGCCCAAGGCAGGTCCAGAAATGCCATCTAAGAGACAAGACCTGGAATCTGAGACCCCCAAGAGCCCACATGATGCTCTACCCCACTGTGGCTGAGCTGGTACCTAAGCTGCAAGACAGAGACCCCTTTATTCTTCCTTCTGCTTTTCTCAAGCAATAGTCTGTCCTTGTAGCCACCACACCTGGGAATATGCTTGGTCACACTTGAAGCTAGTATAGTACTGGGTCTCACCCAAGGCCTACAGCAAGTACTACCTGGTTACCACTGCAGGTTTTTCAGGGCCCAAGGGTTCTTTAGTCAGCAGGTGATGAATCTTGCCAAGACTGGGTCTTTCCCCTCAAGGCAGCAGATTCCCTTCTGGCCCACGGTATATCTAGAAATGTCATCCTGGAGCTAGAGCTTGGAATGGGGGCCTCAGGACTCTGCGTGATGCCTGTCCTGTTGTGGCTGAGCTTGTGTCCAAGATGCAAGACAATGTCCTCTTTATTTTTCCCTCTCCTTTCCTCAAGCAGAAGGAAGGTGTCTCTTTGGAGTTCTGCTGCCTGGGGTTATGAGGAGGGGTGGTGCAGGCACTCCAATTGGCTGCCCTGGCTGGTGTCTCACTAGGTCACGTGCCCCCCATGTCCACTGACTGCAAACCCAGCACAGCACCAGGACTTGCCCAGGAATGGCAGTCCTTATGTCCTAGACCACCTTTCAACTTTATTTAGGACCCCAGAGCACTTTAGCCTGTGGTATGAGGTCTGCCAGAATGCATTCTGAGCACTGGAGTGGGCTGAGCCCTCTGGCTAGGGCAGGTCCAGATGACCCTTTCATGGGTTCTGCCTGAGTTCTGCCTGGTGGTGTTTTCCATTGTTACAGGGGAGCACTGTGTTCCCATGCCAGTTTCCACAATTACTGCACTCTTCCTGCTCCAAGTGCATGGGTTCTCTCTTGGCACCATAGGGCCACTGCTAGGGAATGAGGAAGGGGTTGTGTTGGCAATGGAAGACTGTTTTTCCTACCCTCTTCATGGCCTCTTTCAGTGATACGAAGTTCAAAACATATACTGTGATCGCTCACATGATTTTTGTTTCTCATGACAGTACTTTTTTGTAGGGGTAGTTGTTCAATTTGGTGTTCCTGCAGGAAGGAAGATTGGTGGAGGCTTCTATCTGGCCATCTTGCTTTGCCTTCTCCCCAATCCAGATAATTTAAATAATATCTGACACTTACAGAGTGTTTATAAGACCTTTGTATAAATTGTTCCATTATGTCTTTGTTTTCATTTTGAGTGTTCTTGCAGTATTTTCAGGTTAAATAATAAAGCGAGCATATCAAATTTTAGCCTTAATCTTAGCTTTGCATTTCACCTTGTGAATTTGTTGTCATGGTTTGCACTTCATAATGACATGATTAAAACAGGCCACAATGACTACATAGAGGATTATTCTTACAGCAGATGGGTTATATCGGTATTTTCATATTTTTATTTTGAAGTTGTAGGTAAGGTCTTATTTAAATATAAAAACCCAGAGTTGGTGAGATTGTAGAGAAACAACTCAGATCCTGTTGGTGAGAGTGCAAATTGGTATATAAGCTAAAACTCCCAATACCTACATGATAGGAACTGAGTCCTCCTTTCAGTGCCCACAGTAGTATATTTACAGTAGGGCTTATCTCACACACTCAACTGAGGCAGTTCATGGTACCTTCTCAGTCTCAGTCTCCAGTGTCACCTGTTGTAAAATCCTTACTGAACAACTCTTCTTACTGATATATGATGTAAGAGCATTTTATATGTTACATTATAGCATAGTAGCTAAGAGGGTCCTCTGTGTTGGAATCTTTACTGTACTAGCCATGTGATCTTGGTTAAGTTACTTAGCACCTCTGCGCATCAGTTCGTCATCTGTAAAATGAGGATAATAGAATTTATCTCATTCGTTGTAAAGATTAAATAAGAAAACATTTATAAGACATCATAGTACCTGGCTCATGTTAATCACTAAATAAAGGTTAATTTTTACGATTATCAATATTATAAAATATTTGTACATTTTCTAAAAGCAAAATTCTGGAAAGTATGTGCTGAGCACTAAACTGTGTCTACTTCAAAATTCTTATGTTGACGCCCTAGTCCCCAGTGTTGACTGTATTGCAGATGGGGCCTATAAGGTGATAATTAGGTTAAACGAGGCTATAAGGGTGGGGTCCTAATCTGATAGGGTTGGTGCCATATAGAAAGATGAAGAAACACCAGCGCTCACTCTCTCTGGCTCTCCAAGAAATGGACAAACTGACCATTTCTTGGAACAGAGCACGCACCAGGAACCAAATTGGCTGGCAATCAACCAATCCTTGATCTTGGATTTCCCAGCTTCCAGAACCGTGAGTAAATAAATTCCTGTTGTTTAAGCTGCACAGTCTAGGGTATTTTGTTATGGCAGCCTGAGGTGACTAAGATGGTATGTTTATGCATTTTTCAAAAGCAAATCTAATGTAAACTATTCAGGATAAACTGTTGTATTTCATAAATTCTAGGCAAATCTGTTAACGGGCCATGTCATAAAAGGCCGTAATTTGACAGTGTAAAACTCAGCGGGTTCTAGTAAACGTAATATCTGACACTTTCAGAATGTTTATAAGTAGCATATATAAATTTTTGCTTGATGTCTTCATTTTCATTTTGAGTGTTCTTGCAGTATTTTCAGATCAAATGGTAAAGTGGGTATATCAAATTTTAGGCTTAACCTGGTTACATTTGTATATTTCTCCTTTATTAACCTGAAGCTCTGGGAAGCTCATATGCCTTTCAGATTTATAATCCTCAAGCCCATTGATACTTTTTTTTTTTTTTTTTTTGAGACGGAGTCTGGCTCTGTCGCCCAGACTGGAATGCAGTGGCGTGATCTAGGCTCACTGCAAGCTCCGCCTCCCAGGTTCACACCATTCTCCTGCCTCAGCCTCCTAAGTAGCTGGGACTACAGGCGTGCGCCACCACGCCCAGCTAATTTTTTGTAGTTTTAGTAGAGACGGGGTTTCTCCGTGTTAGCCAAGATGGTCTCGATCTCCTGACCTCGTGATCCGCCTGCCCCAGCCTCCCAGATTGCTCATTGATACTTTTTGGTACAGTATTCCGTTTAACTGTCAGCTTGGAATTCTCATCAGCTAAATTATCTGTCTAGATGGGAAATAGTAGGAAAGCTTCCCTGAGTCCATACAAAATTGAGGTCAGGGCCTGTGCTGGGAACTTAAATGAGCTTTGCCCCTACAGTTTGGTCTCAGAGGACAGACAGAAAAATACCAAGGAGGCTTCTTGCTGAAAAGTACAATTTATTTTTGTGACTACTGTAGCAGTCAGGTTCAGGTTCAGTTACAGAGAATAGAATTCATAGAAATCACTCTATGTGCTCTATAATTTAAGGATAAAAAGAATTTCTCAACAAGTATTACTGAATCATAGGAGGGCTGAAGAAACGTAGAACTCTGAGAAAAATTCCTAGAGTCATACTATAAGAGCAAGCCACCAAAGAAGCTGCTGCCTGTCTCTGAACAAAAAGCTGCCTACTAAATCAGAAAGCTGCAGCTACAGCTGCTGACTCCAGAATTATACTGGACATGCAATGTTTTAATTTTTTTATTGTCTGTGTCCCTCTACTACAAAGTCAGTTCAAGAAGTCAGGAATTTTTTTCTTTGTTCACTGCTGTATACACAGCACTGAGAATGAATCTTGACTTGTAGTAGGAGTGAATACTCACAATCATAGGTAGCACTCACCCACTAAACCCAGCAGGGCTGATGTTGGATAAACCTTTTAACTAAATGGAGGGAATGAACATAAGTCATGAGAGATTTATTTCTCTGTCTCATAGTCTGTAAGGTCAGTTGGTAGGCTCAATTTGCATTACTACAAGATTAAAGAAAAGAGGAAAAGTAGAGAACAACAGAGAAAGAAAAGATAAATCCTAAGAATGTACATTTTCAACATCAGAAAAGTAGAAGTTCAGAAAGTTAGAAAAGAGAAAGTGGTTGGATGAAACTTGCTCAATAAGAAAAAAGTTTCAGAACTAAAGGGAGACATGATTCTGCAAATGTAGAAGACCTACTGAGTACTGAACAGAAAAAAGAAAAATATGTGTATACATAGATATATCATGAAATTTAAGGATAGCAAGGATGAAGAGAGGATTCCAAAAGCTTCCAGGGAGAAAGTTCAAGTACTCCGTAAAGGAATGAGAATCAGGCTGGCAACAAACCTTTGAGTGAGTATTAAGATACAAGAAACCCTAAAAGTTCCTAGGAGAGATGACTTTAAACTTAGAATTCCATTTTTTTGTTTTGTTTTGTTTTTTTGGTTTTGTTTTGTTTTGTCCACACAGGGTCTCACTCTGTTGCCCAGGCTGGTGTACAACAGCCCAGTCATGGCTCACTAAAGCCTTGACCTCCTGGGTTTCAGTGATCCTCCCTCTCTCTCTGCCTTCTGAGTAGCTGGGACTATAGGTGTGAGCAACCATGCCAGCTAATTTTTTTATTTTTTATAGGGACAGGGCCAGGCATGGTGGCTCACACCTGTAATCCCAGCACTTTGGGAGGCCGAGGTGGGTGGATTACCTGAGGTCAGGAGTTCGAGACCAGCCTGGTGAACATGGTGAAACCCCGTCTCTATTAAAAATACAAAAATTAGCCGAGCATGGTGGCGGGCACCTGTAATCCCAGCTGCTTGGGAGGCTGAGGCAGGAGAATCACTTGAACCCAGGAGACGGAGGTTGCAGTGAGCCAAGATCACACCATTACATTCCAGCCTGGGAGACACGAGCACAACTCCACCTTAAAAAAAAAAATTAGAGACAGGGTCTCACTGTGTTGCACAGGCTGGTCATGAGCTCCTGGGTTCAAGCCATCCTCCCTCCTTAGCCTCCCAAAATATTGAGATTACAGGGGTGAGCCACCATGCCTCCTGAACTTGGAATTCTATACCATGCCAAACTATTGATAAAATATGTGGACAGAATGAAAAAGAAAATGAAACACAAACTTTTGAGAAAGCTTTACCTCACTAATATTCTTTTTTAGGATGTTTCTTGAGAATACAGGCCAAGCAAACAAGGGACTTGTTGAAGGAAATGGAGTGGATTGGGTCTGTGAAACAGTGGAACAAATTCAGAAATGCAATGAATGCAACTTCCAGGATAGTTACACAACAGGAAGCCTGCCTATACAGATTGAAAGACTTCAGCACTGTAAGAACTGTCTGTAGAAAAAAAAGGAATTCCTGGATTTGCTAGTATTCTGGAAATGTTGGAAGAACCTAGTCTAATGCCATAAAGGAAGACAATTCAAGACAAAGTAAAAAGGCAATTTATAATTTAGTTGAGTGGGGTATATGACAAGAAGCTATACCAAAAAAACAAGTAGAGACATAGAAGGTAACTTTCCCGGACAGTGAATACTGTTTACACAGATGTGGCATAAATATCCTTTACTGATTTTCAAAAATACAGTCCACCTATAGGCAAAGCAAGAATTGTTTAACTATAGTTACACAACAGGTTGTAAATGTGAAGCATGATAGTGTGATAAAGGAACCAAAGATGAAGACAAGGGTAAGGGATACAAAATTCTTATCTGGGAAAGTGAAGAGATATTGTTTATGTTGAAGCAAGAACTGTGAGTTTAGTTATATTATTTAAAATTGCAAATGTAATAAGTGGAATGCTAACTAGTGATATAATTTATTAGCTGTTATAAGTAGGGAAAATTTGTGGTGGCTTAATGTAGTTAAATCTTTATCTCTCTTGGCAGGAAGTGAGTGCAACATCTAAGATTGAGACATCAAAAATTCACAGCATGAGCAGATTGTTTACAGATAGGGTAACTAAAAACAATGAGATTAATGTGGTTGCCTCTCGGAAACAACCTTGGAGGGAATGGAAAGGGATGGCTTGGGGGCCTGTTGCTTTTTGCATTCAGCCCCCTTGAGTTCATTTGTTCTTTCATCTAACAGACACTTACTGTATGCCAAAAATGTGCCAAACACATGTAAATGAAATGACTCTACTGAAGATTTGGGGAGATGAGATATTTTCTGTCACCACAGTGCCAGATTTAAAATTGAATATTAGAGAGACTTGTTCTTAAAACTTTTTGCTAGGCACTTTATGCCAACCATGTTGCTACCGTCTTCTCTCTGTTACTCTTATATTCTCATTCTCTAACAACTTTTTCAGTCGTCTCACACCCATACACAGTCTTGTTTGTTGGTATTATGGGGAACTCACAAGTGGAGCCATAAAGGAGAAATATGACCTCTCCTATGTTTCACCTCCAGTGGGGTTGACGGGAGGTCCCAGGATTTCTGTGAAGGGAATTTGTGGTTTTGAAGTTCCAGACGGTGACAACTGGAGCAGCAAGCCTGATGAGCATATTGAGCAGACTACTAAGAACAGGAATGAAAAACAATCAAACAAACAAAAACAACACCCTTCTCTTTCTCACCTATACCAGAACAGTGGTTCTCAACCATGACTGCATATTAGAATCACCCAAGGAGCTTTTAAAAACATCAATGCCCAGACACCACCTCTTCCCCTTTTGACGCTCTTCTTCCAACTCCCACCACAACCAAATAAATTGAAAATCTAGTGAAGGGACCTCAGTGCCATGATTCAAATCATTAATAAAAAAGTCACCTGCAGTTTCTGCACAATTGATTGAATTGGGCAAAACCAATTAGAGCATTGAACCACTTTGTCAACGATTTTCAACGTGATATTCTAAGGAAGAGAACTTGCTCCTTAGAATTTTGCATTGGCTGTTCCT
Source organism: Mandrillus leucophaeus (assembly GCF_000951045.1). Classification (NCBI taxonomy): domain Eukaryota; kingdom Metazoa; phylum Chordata; class Mammalia; order Primates; family Cercopithecidae; genus Mandrillus; species Mandrillus leucophaeus. The sequence goes on along the minus strand of NW_012098721.1, from coordinate 290,514 downwards.
TCTGCCTGGGACACTTTCCCTTCCTATATGCATAGCTAACTACCTCACCTTCTCAGTGAGACTGACCTGCCCTCCAGGCCCCAAAATGGTACTCCCAAGCTCACTCTGCTCTACTTTCTTTTTATCATAGCACTTATCAGTGTCTAACATAGAATTTGCCCACTTCTTGTACCTATTGTGTAATGTTTGTTTCCACCCACTAGAATGTAAACAAATATGATCAGGTATTTTTCATTTCGTTCACTGATGAAACTTTAAGTATCTAGAACAATACCGAACATGATTGGGCACTCAATAAATACTTGCTGAATTGCAGTGACCTCTTAAATAACATTAATTCATTATTTCCATGAAAGATAAGTGTTTACCCATGTTATGTAATATGTTTGGAATGTGCTAGCATTACACACTTGCATAAAGTTTTTTGAAGAATTATATATCTCACCAGGCAAATGTTCTGTACCCCTGTGAAGCCTGCTGGATATCTGGGCTGTCAGAAGATCTGGGCTTTAATCTCATGTTGTCTGTTTAAATAGGTATATAATACTGATCAAAGTACTTCACTCCCCTCAGTGTCACTTAGGTTATTTATAAAAGAAAGAGGTTGATATAAATGAATTCCAATTTTTTTTCCTCTACTATTATATAGTACTTTGTGACCACATATGAGCTTGAAATGCAATAAAATGTTAATTTTGTGGCTTTTATTTTCTTCTGAAAGCAATTAAAACATGCACCTATCTCCATATTTCAAGTACAATTTGCTACAGTAGTTAAGAGCTATCCCCTTTGGAATCAAATTGTCTTGATTTTAACCCTTGATTTACTACTTATAACCTCAGTATTTTTTCTATAATTTTATTTATTTATTTGATTCATTTTTCTATAGCGACAGGGTCTTGCTGTGTTGCCCAGGCTGGTCTCAAATTCCTAGACTCAAGCAGTCCTCCTGCCTCAGCCTCCCAAAGGCCTGGGATTACAACAGATGTGAGCCACTGCGCTGACCCTTATCTCAGTATTAAACAAGTTATTCAATTCTCTGCCTCAATACCCTCATCTGTAAAATGAATATAGTAATATATCAATTTCAGTAACAATTTTTATATTTATTATGAAATTAAATTAGATGACTATACAAAAACATTTAATACATTGTGTGATTCATGATAAGGCTAAATGATTGTTAACTTTTTATGAAATACTAACTTTAGTAATACCTTCTGTTTACATGTGTTTGTGGAAATAAATGATGACCAATTAAATGAGAAAAGTAAAGGCTATTCTGAGCTTGCTATAGCAAGGGAGTCAGCCATTTTCACTGGCATTTTGGCAGACACTCAGAAGCAGGCAAAAGAGTGAACAAGCTTCTGGGATGCCCTGATCAGAGACTGTTGGCATGGGGGTGCTGGATACAGGCAAACACCAGAAGCAAAGCATCTATGTGATTGATTAGGGTGCATATTCGGCTTTCTCTAGTTGATTCTACGTTGGAAGTGTGGACAACAATTAGGGAAGCTGTCAGTTATTAATCAAGTCCTAACGATTTGGGACTGATGGTTTTGTTTAGCTTCCTGGTTTTTCACTAGAGAGAGCAACCTGGCTTCCTGCAATTCTGACTTGTATCAGACTGACTTTCTGGACTGTTTATTGTAGATAAGGGGCTTGCTTCCCTGGACAGGTTTTTTAAAGGTTGTTGGTCAAAGTTTGATTTTTATATATGTTCTGGCCATTGTCCATTTGCATATTCAGTCTCTCAGCCTTTATTAGCAAAGTTATTAAGAATATTCACCATTGGAAAATTGATTATTTTCATTTTATTTTAATCAGAATTTGATTTAAATATTGCTGTATGGTTGGTGCTGTATAAACCTATCTAATCAGTATTTTGCAAAGTACATTACCTTCCCTTAATATGTTTTATCTTTTTTTAAAAAACGTTAGAATAAATACAACTTGGCTGGGCACAGTGGCTCACGCCTGTAATCTCAGCACTTTGAGCACTTTGGGAGGCCAAGTTGGGTGGATGACTTGAGGCCAGGAGTTTGAGACTAGCCTGGCCAACATGGTGAAACTCCGTCTCTACTAAAAATACAAAAATTAGCTGGGCATGTTGGCACATGCCTATAATCCCAGCTACTCAGGAAGCTGAGGCAGGAGAATCACTTAAACCTGGGAAGTGGAGGTTGCAGTGAGCTGAGATTGTGCCACTGCACTCCAGCCTGGGAGACAGAGCGAGACTCCGTCTCAAAAAAAAAAAAAAAAAAAAAAAGAATAAAACTGTTCTTTGTATTTTTGATGTTCTTTTTACCTAATCATCTTCTTCAGTGCTAATTTGTCCTTTAAATCAGGGAAAATTTTAAGATGCAAACTTATATTTGGAAAGGGACCCATTTTCCACATTTCACCCCAGAGTCTTCAGAATTTAAATTTATGCCACTGAATAGGATGCTTTTTATAAAGACACCGATATTATTTTTTTCCATTTAAGTATATTTTTGCTATTTTGCCCTTTATTCTCTTTTAATTTTAAAAGACTAGTCTCCCCAGTCAATCAAAGTTTGTATGACCTAGCAGTTCTTGCATATGTATAGTATGTATATTCATTGTTACATGGCTTCTTGATTTGAATATTAGTCACAAGAGGTATTTAACAAGTAACAGTGACTTATTGGAAGACTCTCATTCCTGTTGAACATCCACTACAATTTTGCATTTGTTCTCTACTGAATTGAAGGAACTGTAATGCCAAATATGCCAAATACAAGGTTATTTGCAAAGAAAACATGAATTTCCACCATTATATTCTTGATACGTTTCTATGGTAGGAGAGTAATTATTAACTTGGCATTTTAAGGTAATTAAATTGTGAAACTCTTTTAAAAATAAGATAATTTTCATTTATGTAATAGTGATATTATCAATTACATAGTATTACTACAATATCCATATTTTTCCTTGTTCTGAGACTAAAAACAGATTTTATAAGTACCAGAAATCATAGCTTTAATTATAAATGTAAATTATTTTTAAAATTTTGTTTTAGAATATGTACCAGTCATAACACAGTTAAAATAATGATTTGATTAACTAATTACCTGTTACTATAACTAGAATGTTTGAAAAGTGTGTCTTTTTGGGAGACTGCTAAGAAATGTGCTTGTGTGTATTTTTATGTTAATTTAATAGAATTCAATGAAAACTCTTGCTAAGTATGCTGGAAATTTAGTGTGGCATCCAGCGCTCAAAACTAGAGTTAGCAATCAATTTCCAAAAAAGGGTGTAAAGCGTATCTAGTCTTCTATGTGCAATTCTAGGGTGGCAGGGGAAATTAGTCTTTCCTGTTTAAAAAAACATGTATGTAAGAGTTAATCTCCAGAGTTAAGTAACAAAAGACCACCAGAGCTCTAGATAAACTAATGAAAGAAAAGGGATTTGAACTCTATCCATTTAAGTATTTTTTTTTCTCATGAGTATATATTTTATTTGCAGGAGGATTCTATTTGGCTCCTGTACAAATCTGCCTACTCTTACCATACAGCCTTGTTCTTTCATTGTCATTGTATTCTTTCCTTCCTTACAAATATTTATGTCAAAGTATCTTTACAACTAAACTATATCCTTCTTTCTCTTCCTTGGCTTACGGATTTTCCTATTTGTTGTGTCTGGCTAATACTGTCTTACAGTGATTCATTCATTTCCTGAAGCAGATTATAATCTCCAACTGTAAATTCTTCTCCAGCAGGGGTTTGATTTGGGCGTTCTTGTTATGTACTCAGGATATGGAATCTGAACCATAGGGTAGTTTTACATTTGCCCCTGCCTAGGCTGATGGATTTCGCCATACCTGGACCAGTTACAATGCAAACATCTCAGTTTAGGATCATTCCACAGTTACCCGCAGGCAGAGGTGCTGGCTTCCAGTGGGTGACTTCTTTTCCACCTAATATTTTAGACAGGGGGCAAAGCTTACTTGCAGTTTTCTAGGCAGGGTCAGTGGCTGAACTTCTTCCATTTCATGGGATGGTCAGCCCCTTACTACTCCTGGTTGTATGCAGGGAATTTAGTTTGGAGATTTTCCTGTCAATTTCAAGCTTGACATTACAACCAAATCTTCCATTATTATATTTGATCCATGTTTTTGTAATGAGAGGAAGAGGTCTTTCTAATATCAGCTTGTGTTGATATGTTAACCTACAATTCACTTATTTATTAAATATTTGCAAGTCTTTCTAATCTTTCATTATATTATTGTTTCTTAGGAGTTCTGATTGGATTTATTAATCATTTCCTATTAATTATAATAACATTTACTTGTATCATGGATACAAAGGTGATAAGTAAAGAATTTTTTGTTTCCCCCTCCCTTGAAATAGTTGGCTCAGTTTAGTCTAATATTATGTGGTTTCTAAATGACCATCATTCCTCGGGCACAGTAAAATTATTTTTTTTCCAAAAGGATCAAGCCAGAACTTTGAACTTGAAATCACTACTGGTATGCATAATACTTAATACCTTTATTATTATTTGGCATCTAGTTACAGCCAGTGAAACCACTTTAGCAGAATCATTTACATTTAATTATTCATTACTCAGAGTCAGAATTCCATTCCATGAGAGTAGGACTAGCAAAAGCCAAGAAAGTTCTAAATAGACTGAACTGTTAGGGAAACCAATACATTTGACACTGACACATGGAACAAAGCAGACCTATTTTTAAATCTGAATTAAGTAAAAGTGGACACAAGAGTTTTGGCTTGCAATAGAAACCTAGTTACCAGAATTGGGACACAAGGTGGACAAAGCCATGCTTGAGCTAAGTTTAGACATACATGTCACAGCCACAAGTTATATGAGTCCAATTAGTCAAATATTCTTAGAGAAGTGGTATAGCCCATTGGAACTGATCCATTGTCTTACACTCTCTCTTCAGTCCCCTACTTATTCATTCCTTTAGATATGCATTCTTTCCTTCCAGCATGGCCCTCTGGTTTACTCCGTTCACATGATGCAGAGCACGCAGGACTGCCAGGGAAACTTGGTGTAAAGGCAACATGTAGCAAGAAGTCTCCATTACTATAACTTGTCTTTCTGGGAACAGCTCTGATGGCTGCTTCCCCTAGCTCCTCTGCTTCTTTAGTTCCAGCTTTTCCCTGATGACCATGATCCAGCTTCTTCCTATTTTAGATTTCTATCTGGGACACTCCTATAGCTATGGCCAACCCATCCTAATGGGCTTTATTTGTTCAACAAATTTCTTAAATTGAATGGTGGCCTATAAACTCTGTGTAATTCATTTACATAGAAATGCGTTATGCTTCTTAGCTTCATCTTATGAAGACATATTTTATTGCCAAAACCTGGATTAAAATAGCATTACAACTTTATTAACTATTTTTTATTTTTATCTTGAGACAGAGTCTCGCTGTGTCACCCAGGCTGGAATGCAGTGGTGCAATCTCAGCTCACTGCAACCTCTGCCTCTTGGGGGTCAAGCAATTCTCCTGCCTCAGCCTCCCAAATAACTGGGATTACAGGCGCATGCCATCATGCCCAGCTAATTTTTGTACTTTTAGTGGAGATGGGGTTTCACCACGTTGGCCAGGCTGGTCTCGAACTCCTGACCTCAAGTGATCTGCCCACCTTGGCTTCCCAAAGTGCTAGGATTATAGGCGTGAGCCACTGCACTTGCCCTGTTAACTCTATCGACAGAAGAAAATATTATGTTCTTTTTCCCTCAATAGTCTTTTGATTACTTGGAAAGTATTGAATTTCTGATAGTGTCCATACAGTCACTACTCTGATTTTAATAATGTGTTAACTCGAACATTGAAAGAGAAACTGTAAATCTAATGCAAACATGCAGAAATTACATAGAAACACGTGTAGAGCTTACCTGTCGTATATATGTAAATTACACTCTCTGGAAAATTAGGAAGGATGCCACTGTTCCCTTCCCTGTCTTTGACTTCCTAGCCTACCTGTGCAGGTTAGGATTCCTTGACAATATGCTAACTCATGCTCGTTGAACAAATATTTTCTTTTCTGTTCATCTCGGTGTCTGCCTGTTTATCTTATTCTGCCCAAATCCCATTGTAGAAGTTATGCCCTTCACCCAGAATACAAGCCCTATGTCTTAGCATACTCTACAACGTATGTAGTCTGTTTTAACTATGGCTTACCCCCTTACACAACCTTCCAGCAATCCTGAAATCCTAGTAGTTACATCAATACACCAAGCTATTTCTTGTCTTGAGCCTTTGTGCCAGGCATCCTTTTTTCCAGGAATGCCCTCCTTTTTATTATGAGGTAGAATTCCGTTGTATGAACTGCCACAACCCATTTACCAGTTAAAGGACATTGGAGTTGTTTCCAGTTTGGGGCTCATAAATACAAATTTTAAAAACTAAACATTTGTATACAGGTCTTTGGGTAAATATATATGTTGTTTTATTTGAGGAAATGCCTTAAGGGTGGGAATGCTGAGTTATCAGCCAAGAGTATGTTTACCATTATAAGAAATTCCAAACTCTTTTCCAAAGTGCCAATATCATTTTCCATCCTCACCAACAATGCTTGATAGTTTCAGTCACTCAGTGTCCTCGCCAACACCTAATGCTAGTCACTCTTTTGATTTTAGACATTCTGGTGATATGTAGTGACATCCTATTGTGGTTTTAATTTGCTTTTCATGAATTAATACTGTTGAGCATCTTTTTGTTTTGTTTTGTTTTTGAGATGGATCTCACTGTGTCGCCTAGGCTGGAGTACAGTGGCACGATCTTGGCTCAGTGCAATCTCCACCTCCAGGGTTCCAGCAATTCTCCTGCCTCAGCCTCCCCAGTAGCTGAGATTACAGGTGTCCGCCACTACGCCCAGGTACTTTTTTGTATTTTTAGTAGAGATGGGGTTTCACCATGTTGGCCAGGCTGGTCTCGAACTCCTGAGCTCGTGATTTGCCCGCCTTGGCCTCCCAAAGTGCTGGGATTACAGACGTGAGCCACTGCGCCTGACCGAGCATCTTTTTATGTGCTTATTTGCAATTCATATATCTTCTTTAGTGAAGTGGGTATTCACATCTTTTGCCCATTATTGGATTGTTTGTTTTTTATTGTCTTGTTTTTTTGTTTGTTTGTTTTTGTTTGTTTTTTTGAGACAGGGTCTTACCCTGTTGCCCGGGCTACACAGTAGCCTCACAAACTCCTAGGCTCAAGTGATCCTCCTGCCTCAGCCTCTTGAGTAACTAGGACTATAGGCACATGTCAACATGCCTGGCTGATTAAAAAAAAAAAAATGTTCATAGAAACAGAGTCGCACTGCATTACCCACGCTGGTTAGAACGCTTGGCCTCAAATAATCCTCCTGCCTTGGCCTCCCAAAGCATTGGGATTACAGGTGTGAGCCGCTGACCTGGCCAGTTTAGTAATTCTTGAAAAATGAATTTTATTAGGAAGAGACATTGTGGCTTTATCAAATATCTGGAGTGGGTTTTTTTTGTTTTTGTTGTTGTTGTTGTTGTTTTTTCTTTTGAGACAGAGTCTTGCTCTGTTGCCAGGCTGGAGTGCTATGGCATGATCTCTGCTCACTGCAACCTCCGCCTCCCAGGTTCAAGCAATTCTCCTGCCTCAGCCTCCCAAGTAGCTGGGACTACAGGCGTGTGCCACCACACCCAGCTAATTTTTGTACTTTTAGTAGAGGCAGGGTTTCACCATGTTGGCCAGGATGCTGTCGATCTCTTGACCTTGTGATCCACCTGCCTCGGCCTCCCAAAGTGCTGGGATTACAGGCGTGAGCCACCATGCCCAGCCTGGAATGTTTTTAAAACATTTATTCTCTGGCGTGAACCCGGGAGGCGGAGCTTGCAGTGAGCTGAGATCCGGCCACTGCACTCCAGCCTGGGCGACAGAGTGAGACTCCGTCTCAAAAAAAAAAAACATTTATTCTCTATAATTTTCAAACATGTTTAAGCTAATAACCCTCTTCCATTAACATATATTTAAATTTCTACTTTAGAAGTAATACATGGTTATTACAGAAAATTAAGAAAAAGGGTATATATTTCTGTAAAAAAAAAGGAAATGAGTCCAGATGTGGTGGCTCATACCTGTAATTCCAGCACTTTGGGAGGCCAGGGTGGGTGGATCACTGGAGGTCAGGAGATCGAGACCATCCTGGCCAACATGGTGAAATCCCATCTATACAAAAAAATACAAAATTAGCCAGGCGTGGTGGTGCATGCCTGTAGTCCCAGTTACTTGGGAGGCTGAGGCACAAGAATTGCTTGAACATGAGAGGCAAAGGTTGCAGTGAGCTGAGATGGCGTGACTGCACTCCAGCCTGGGTGACAGAGCAAGACTCTTTAAAAAAAGAAAAAAAGAAAGAAAGAAAGAATAAAAGAAAATTAGAGATATAAGAATCATACTGCTAAATGTAACAACTGTTAATACTTTTGTATATTTCCTTCTGTAATATACATATATGTACCCATATAAACATATACTAGATATATATATACATACTTTCAAAATTTGGCTTTTATTAATATTCTCTTAAAATCTTATTTTAATAATTTCCTAATAGTTACACTATTGTTTTATATCATAACATATTTAATTATGTTCCTTCCTGTGGAGCCTTTAGGCATAAAACATGGGATTTACTAACTTAAACATCTAAACCAGGTAAGTCCCATTCTGAACTCTTTTCTTTGTGTTTTTTTGTTTCTTTGCTTGTTTTCTCTTTTTTGAGACAGAGTCTTGCTCTGTCCAGGCTGGAGTGCAGTGGCGCGATCTTGGCTCACTGTAACCTCCACCTCCTGGGTTCAAGTGATTCTCCTGCCTCAGCCTCCCAAGTAGGTGGGACTACAGGCACGCATCACCATGCCCAGCAAATTTTTGGTTTTTTGTACTTTAGTAGAGATGGGGTTTTACCATGTTGGCCAGGATGGTCTTGATATCTTGACTTCGTGATCCACCCGCCTCGGCCTCCCAAAGTGCTGGGATTACAGGCATGAGGCACCACGCCTGGCTCTTTTCTGTGTTTTTATCCCCCAGTGTACTACAGGTTTGGGTTGGCTCAGAGTTGAGGTCTTTTTGTATCAAATCCAGTTTTCCACTGAGAAAACTAGATGGTCATGGCCATATCTCTATCACAGTTCTCTTCCTCCTCTCCAAATATATGGCCAAGGTCTAATAAAAAACTCTTTAAATGAAAGAGTGGAAAGCAAACCATGTTGTGTTCTAACGAATGTTACATCCACAGATTATATTACAGATCAGGCTCCTCCCTGCTTTAAGAGAAGTAAGGAATTCATTTAAGGTAAGTTATTTCTTACCAGAAAAACAAGTTCTTTATCTGGAATCACACAATCTTTAAATGAATTAAAGAATTTGAGTATGCAGTGTTGTCTTTCTGCAGAGAATGTCTTAAGAAAAACTAATTTGTTCTGAAAATGGAAACATGGAGACGTGGACAAACAGCTAGAAAAAAATTTTTTAGAAAAATTTAAGACTCATATTTCTCTTATATATATATTTTAAAAATCAATCTCATAATTATGTAAATAAGACAGAGCTTCATGGCTAGCTAAGCTACATCAGAAATAAAGCAATCCAAATAAAAATTTAGAAACGTGGTTGGTAATGGGAGCACAAGGGGCTGGATGGGAACGGGAGTGAGAAGGAAAGCTCACAACAGTCCATTCCTAAAGCCCTCAGCAAGGACTCCGCTCCTCACTGAAATGGGGGAGGGCTTTACCCGAGGACACAGACTGAGTTTACAGCAAGGACACCTAGCCACTTCCAGATATCTCAAATGTCCCACAGGCTTCTTCCCTAGATGAACCTTTAATGAGACCTTGGATAATGTGGAAGTTAGAACAGTGAACTACATCTTGAGATTGTTGTCCCAGAGGTATTATGTTAATTTAGTGAAAACAGCCAAAAGCAGGTTGAGTGTGTGACTGGCATGATTGTCAGGGGTCAGTGGGTGAAAATAAGGAAGAGGGCACATACTAATAATTAACACTTCTGGAATACTCATCAAACACTTCTAAGAGCATTATACATATTAATCCATGTAAGCCTTACACCACCAAGGAAATATTTTTATTATAAAATATATTTTATTCCTAATAATAACAAATCATGTTTGTATATCATTGGACATAAACGAAGCCAAGGAGGATCTAATTCTTGAGTTACCTTCAGATAATAGAGTGTTAACAGTAGTTTTTAAAGGATGGGTGGATTACTACTTAATGCAGAATGAGAGGGTGCAGCCTGAACAGCTCAGAGAGCGACCAGGCTTCTCATTTACATTCTGAGAGCAGGTGGATTTTTGCCTTCTGAGCTTATTACTGGTGAGTGATTACTTTTTACCTTCTATATTTAGTGCCTTCCTAGGATAGTTGCTTCTCCCAGACTAGTTGCTTCTTTTAGAATCTTACCTGGCTATTTATCTAAAGATTGGACAAGCAGTATAAGCCAGAAGCAAAAATGCTGACTTTTCTTTTTACTTAAACAAATCAAGGGATAAGAAAATGCTATTTCCTGGGAAGTGAATAGAAGCACACACTTAGCTTGACCACTATCCCAGAGTGCTTTACATATATTAATATATTTAATCCCTGACACAACCCAGTGAAAATCCAGTATAAGGAGATTAAATCACTTACTCAAGATCACACAGTTCAGAAATGGTGAAGTCAAGATTCCAACCTTCAAAGTCTGGACCCCCAGTACACTCTAAACCACTATACTCTGAAAACATCAGTGCCATATGCACCTAGTCATGTATACTTGGACAAATCACTGCATATCTCAGTTTCTCTACTTTTCCTCCCCTGATTTACCTGCCTTAGGAAATTGTTGAGCATGGGAAATGATCTTATATATATGAACCTGTATAATGCTACAAGATACTGTTTTAAGCATAATTATCTAGCAGTTATGATATCTTCCTTGATGATGATGTTATGTTACTACTTTTCACTACTGTTGGAACTCCCAGAGCTGACTCTTTACATGCCTTTTTCAGAGTGTATGTTTTAGGACAAGATGGGGTCAAGGGACAGTGAACATTAGACAGCAGTCAAGAGGAGTTTGGTTATGGCTGTTGGTTGACTTGGTGCTGGTTTGTGGTCTGCTTCTCCACTGCTTTTTATTTTAAATCGGTGGCTGCTACTGCAACTACCCTGGCACCTCTGACTGCCATGGTTCTTGCACTGCCACAGATCAGGGCCAAATGTTGGGGAGAGATTGTTAAATGGTGAGGATAAGGGGATAGAGTGATCACTCTGAAGTAGGGCTGGAGGCAGTATAGTCCAGTGAAAAGTAAAATCACAGCATTAGGCATGTGATTAATAGAAAAATCACTTAAAAATTAGCCAGAATATTAGGCTAGAGAAAGAGGAGGGAAAAAGTATCTTCCCTTCTTCCTAGTCCTGTGACTATTCAGTTAACACAACAGTTCTGAGACTAGAAATGAATTGTAATGAAATAATAACCAAACCTCCTGCCAGACTAGAAGAAAATATAAAACCTTATGGTTCACATTTTTCACTGATCTTAGAATTTACAACTTTTGATTAGCATCCTGATGATGTTATTTTAATTTTAGATATCTTAGTAAATACAACTCCATAACTTAGGTAATTCTTATTAAGAACTAGAATTGATTTTTGAACACCTAAGAAAAAGCGTAAATCCAATAAGCTGGCTTAAATAATACTTTATTTTTTGCTATTTTTAGTGCTACGCTCTTTGTTAAGCAAATTTTATTTTATTTTTATGTATTTATTTTGGAGACAGGCTCACTCTGTCCCCCAGGCTGGAGTACAGTGGCACAATCACTGCTCACTGCAGGCTTGACCTCCCCTGGCTCAAGCAGTTCTCCAACCTCAGCCTCCAGAGTAGCTGAGACCACAGGCATGCACCACCACAACTAGCTTTTTTTAGTAGAGATGAGGTTTTGCTCTGTTGCCTAGGCTGGTCTCAAACTCCTGAAATCAAGTAATCCACCCGCCTCAGCCTTCCAAAGTGCTGGGATTGCAGGTGTGAGCCATCACGCCTGGCCTAACAAATTTTAAGATTCCTTTGTTATTCACATGCTTACTGCTGTGGCTTTATTTATTTTATTTTATTACCTTTTGTTGTTGTTGTTGAGATGACATCTTGCCCTGTTGCCCAGGCTGAAGTGCAGTGGCACTATCTTGGCTCACTGCAACAACCTCTGCCTCCTAGGTTCAAACAATTCTCCTGCCTCAGCCTCCCAAGTAGATGGAACTACAGGTGCCTGCCGTCACACCTGGCTAATTTTTGTATTTTTAGTAGACACGGGATTTCGCCATGTTGGCCAGGCTGGTCTTGAACTCCTAACCTCAGGTGATCCCCCTGCCTTGGCCTCCCAAAGTGCTGGGATTACAGGTGTGGGCCACTGTGCCCAGCCTATTTTTGACGCTCACTATGGTTTTGGTTCTTGGAGATTGTCAGATATAACACTGAACAATTGAAACTTTTTTTAGATTGTACAAATAGAACATTTGCCACAGTCAAAATGTGAAGAAGGCATACTATTTCTGTTTCGGAAAATTTCTGCAGAACGTTTTTCTAAAAGACAAAGCGTGTTTCATTGTTTACTTAAGCCATAAAGGTCCCATTTATATAATTTGAGGGAGGGACTGTAGGGCTTGGGAAGTATGAGGTATTTGAAGCAAAGAGGAGTTTAAGAAATAACTCAAATGGTTAAGATTTCCAGCATGGAGTTTCTTTAGTGATTTCACCAATCAGTTGCTATTTCTAGATGGAAATGGTTCTAATAATAATGCAGGCTTTTAGCATTTGATTATATTTTAGACAAAATAAATTTAATACCAAAAAAAAAAAAAGTTGTCATGTGTTAGCTGAGTTGCATTTTTTTTTTTTTTTTTTTGAGACGGAGTCTCGCTCTGTCGCCCAGGCTGGAATGCAGTGGCCGGATCTCAGCTCACTGCAAGCTCCGCCTCCCGGGTTTACGCCATTCTCCTGCCTCAGCCTCCCGAGTAGCTGGGACTACAGGCGCCCCACCTTGCCCGGCTAGTTTTTTGTATTTTTTAGTAGAGACGGGGTTTCACCGGGTTAGCCAGGATGGTCTCGATCTGCTGACCTCGTGATCCGCCCGTCTCGGCCTCCCAAAGTGCTGGGATTACAGGCTTGAGCCACCGCGCCCGGCCTGAGTTACATTTAAAGATCCTAGTATTTTTACTTATAAGCATAGTTCTTTCTGCTTCTGTGGCCCTCGGCTATGTGAATATGGTGCTTATTTGCTTTATACTATATTCCATTTCGTTAACTCAACAGAGAGCAGACTGCCAACTGCAAAGTAAATAATGCAATAAATGGTTTGAAAATATACCATGTCAATTTTTTACAGCTAAATTAAATATATGACTACAGGTTCACAACCCGTTACCTGAAACTTTAAAAAATAAATTTTGTTTGTTTGCTTTTTGTTTTTGAGATAGAGTCTTGCCTTGTTGCCCAGGCTGGAGTGCAGTGGCACGATCTCAACTCACTGCAACCTCCGCCTTCCAGGATCAAACAGTTCTTCTGTCAGCTTTCCGAGTAGCTGGGATTACAGGCACCCACCACCGCACCCAGCTAATTTTTGTATTTTTAGTAGAGATGGGGTTTCACCATATTGGCCAGGCTGGTCTCGAACTCCTGACTTTGTGATCCGCCCACCTCGGCCACCCAAAGTGTTGGGATTACAAATGTGAGCCACCATGACCGGCCAAAATTTTTTTAAAATTCAATAGTTTTGGGGGAACAGGTGGTTTTTGGTCACCTGGATAAGTTCTTTCATGGTGATTTCTGAGATTTTGGTGCACCTTCACCCAGGCATTGTACACTGTACTCAATGTGTAGTCTTTTGTCCCTCATCCCCTTTCTGCCCTCCCCCAAAGTTCCCAAAGTCCATTATATCATTTTTATGCTTGCTGTTGCATCCTCATAGTTTAGCTCCCACTTACAAGTGAGAACATCTTACCTGAAACCCTTGAGGTCACATGTTAAAAATGTTTCAGACATTTTAAAAAACATATGCTACCTTTCATCATGCATGTAATACTCCATCAGGGTCTGAGGCAGCACTCTCTAGTCAAACATAGTGAATATATTTGCAATAAAAAATATATTCACATTAAGTGAATTAACTTCACATCATTTCTGGTAGATTCTGCTGCCCAATAAGCATACACTAAATTTACAAAAAATTTAGTGTTCAGAATTCTTGAATTTTGGAATTGTAAAGAAGGGACAGACTATAATGATGTCACAAGGCATCTAAAGCTGCAAAATATTATATTCTTCTCTTGTTATAATTTATACTTATGTCCAAAACAAATTATGTATTTTTAAAAGCAAAATAATTTAAGAAGAGCAATGTGTCATGCTTATCCTTTTTAACTAATGTCCTTCTTAGAATCAACAAAATAGTCTAATTATTGTATATTGTAAATTTTGTATATTATATATTTTAAACATTGACATTTAAAAATCTTGACATTAGGCTGGGTGTGGTGGCTCACGCCTGTAATCCCAGCACTTTGGGAGTCAAGGCAGGTGGATCACCTGAGGTCAGGAGTTTGACACCAGCCTGGCCAACTTGGTGAAACCCCGTCTCAATAAAAACTACAAAAAATTAGCCAGGTGCACTGTAGTCCCAGCTACTCAGGAGGCTAGGGTGGGAGAATTGCTTGAACCCAGGAGGCAGAGATTTCAATGAGCTAAAATGGCACCCCTGCACTCCAGCCTGGGTAACAGAGTGAGACCCTGTCTCAAAAAAAAACGGACTTTAAAAAATATTACTCTTTTGTAATGTTTCTAATTAACTCAAAGTACAATACTAAATTGATACCTATCGTAATTTGCTTTACAAATACATGATTTATTATAAACAGATATCTAAAATTTGCCTTTAAAACTTCAGCCAAAAAAACAAAGGAGGAATAGATGAAATAATATTGGCAAAATACTAGTAATTGTTAAAGCCAGGTGGTAGGGGTTTACTATATCATTCTCTATTTTTGTATATGTTTGAAATTTTCCATAATAAAAGTGTTATAAAAACATGAATGAACAATTTCCCCTTTAACAGTCGTAATTACCACATAATTCCTTCTCTTTGAGCTCAGATTTTCATTCTACTCTCCCTTTATACTGTTATCTTAATGTAGTTTTTAAGCTTGAAAATGTTATTTTGATCACCCTATCATACTTTTCTGTAACAATAATATCCATATTAATTGAATTATAAAATGACATTTTGTGATCCTGAAGCTCTGAGTGTTAAAGTTTCTTTCTCGAGTTTTCAATGAAATAATACATTGGTACATAAGAGAAGTATAGTATATAAAATGTATGCAATTATTAGAAACAAAAGCTAAATTTTTATTGGAATTTCACCCTTAAGGAGATGGGTGGATCTATTTTTTTAAATTTCAAATTAGGATAATTTTACCTTGATGAATATTACTAGCTGCTAGAATGAGACAAGGTTCAGCATAAATTCCATTCTTACTTTTTAATATGCATATTTTACATCCTGAGAAACTGTGCTTACATAAATAAGTAGATGCAAATGTAAAAAGTTTTACTGTAGCTATGTCATTTTGAAGTCTTTCCAAGTTATGCATCGAAAAGAAAACCCACGTAATGACTTGTTATTTTTTTCTCACAACTCTAACATGTAGTTTTAAGAAAAGGAAAAAGAGTTATTTTTAATATATGTCAGCTGACATAATAGATTATGTCCTCCTCCAGTTCTGCTGAAAGCAAAGAATTGGAAAACCCAGCTGGGCATGGTGGCTCATGCCTGTAATCCCAGCACCTTGGGAGGCTAAGGTGGGCAGATCACTTGAGGTCAGGTGTTCGAGACCAGCCTGGCCAACATGGTGAAACCCCGTCTCTACTAAAAATACAAAAATTAGTCAGGTGTGCTCCCTTGAACCCAGGAGGTGGAAGTTGCGTTGAACTGAGATTGTGCCACTGCACTCCAGCCTGGGTGACAGAGCGAGACTCTGTTTCAAAAAAAAAAGAATGGGAAAACCCCTCACTTGCAAAGATTATTGTTACCCTGTCATTAGAATAATCCACTTTCTCAACGCCAACTTTACTACTTCAGATTTTCCTTTCGTTTTGTATGCTGGAGGTGTTTATACTTGAAGCATTATAGTAAAGTTCAGGATGATTGAGAAATTTGCCTTTCTTTTGCAATGAGGGAGATGAGCCATGGTAAAGATCTCTTGGGAAACAGTTCACGTGAAGATAAAGTCAAGATCTGGCAAATGATTCCCTTGAAATAGCTGTGACTTTCCGTCTTACTCTTCTTATCTTAAAGTGATTTTTCTTAATACAATAAGTTGCAAAAGTAATGCAGGCTGCTTGGGAAAAAAAGGTCAACTGAAATAGATGTTTATAATGTCATTTCCTAGGCCAGGTACCATGGCTCACATCTGCAATCCCTACACTTTGGGAGGCCGAGGCGGACAGAACACTTGAGCCCAGAAGTTCGAGACCAGCCTAGCCAATATGGCAAAACCCTGTCTACAAAAAATACAAAAAAATTAACTGGGTAACTACAGGCGTGAAACACCACACCTGGCTACTTGAGAGGCTAAGGCTGGAGGATTGCTTGAGCCTGGGAGGTCAAGGCTATACTGAGCCAGGATCTCACGACTGTACTCCAGCCCAGGCAACAGAGTGAGACCCTGTCTAAGAAATGATAATAATAATATATCTCTACCCCCAAATATGAATTTAAGTTTAAAGATTGCTCAGTTTGAGATTGGGTCAAAGAGCCTAGTCAGTATTAAGAGCAAACCAAATATAAAATTAAAAGATGTAAAAGGAAGAACAGAGGATCAGCTTTAGCCATGAACACAGAAGAGTTCTTCACAGTATGATGTGAGTTGACAGGGAAAAGTCCCCAAATATTTTTTATCCTTAAAAAATTGAGCTAAGTTCTAAGTGTTCATGCTGGGGGTTAGACAGTTTATTCCAAGTGGCTAGGTGGGGGTAGAAGATGCAACTGTGAATGAAGTGAGCAAATACTATAGAAGCCAGCCAAGGTGTAAACCGCAAATAGGTGGAGGGTTCACAGGTTACCCAAAATCAAAGGGAGCAAAAAGTGAACTATCAAACTGAGGCTACTGAACTGAGAAGCTGGGGCATAGAGAATTGACAGGGGCAAGTGAATTGGGAACAAATAGGAAATGAATGGGAATTCCAGTGGGTAATTTATCTTCTAGAATCTGAGTACTCGTCTAGACCCTAGAGATCTCACAGATACTTATTTGTATCTTGCTTTCATGAGTGGCCTGGGCTATGGCACATGGATAGTTTGTCCTGACATAAAGTGCTTCAGTAGAAGAATCCTAACAAGAGTTTTATCCCTTTGGTTTAAAGGATGTGAACAGAATTCTGTTAAAGTGTAAATGTGCCTGAAATAATGAGTTATCAGATCCTTAGCAAGAGTGACACAGAAGCCTTAAAACTAAATGTATAGTAGTGTTTCTGTCATTTGTAAAAACTTATTGTACTCTTCAAACTGATTGAAATTTATTGTATATAAATTACGCTCCAATAATTTCAATGAGAAAATCAGGTAACAGAAGATAGCATCTTCAGATTGGAGGAATTTTAACTGTGAGACAATCGGACTAAATGGTTTGCAACTCTGTCTCCTTAACTTGATCTCCTTGAGATTTTTCTCAAATCAATTTCTATCCATGCAACACGTTTAGGAATGTATTTCTCTCACTTTTAAACATGTTTCTCTCAGGCCGGGTGTGGTGACTTACGCCTGTAACCCCAGCACTTTGGGAGAGAGAGATAGGCCGGTCGCTTGAGCCCAGGAGTTCAAGACCAGCCTGAGCAACATGGAGAAATACAGTCTCCACAAAAAAAAAAAAAAAAAAAAGCAAAAATTACTGAGACACGGTGGCATCTGCCTATAGTCCTAGATACTCACGAGGGTGATGCAAGAGTATCACTTGAGCCCTGGTGGTCAAGCCTGCAGTGAGCTGAGTTAGTGCCACTGCATTCCAACCTGGGTAACAGAGCAAGACCCTGTCTCAAAAAAATGTACAATAAAAAATAAAATAATAAAAGTTTATCTTTTTTACTTAAAAATATTTTTATGATAATAGTTGAAAATTAGTAAATTTTACCAAAATTAGGATGTTTCTTTACTTTTTCCTGCAACTTTCCCTCCTTAGATGTAACCTTTTTTTTTCTTTTTCTTTAATTTTTTTGTTTGTTTGTTTTATTTAAAAAATAAAGACAGGGTCTCACCATGTTGCCCAGGCTGGTCCTGAACTCCTGAGCTCAAGTGATCATCCCGCCTCAGCCTCCCAAAGTGCGAGGATTACAAGCATCAGCCACCACACCTAGCCAGATGTGACCATTTTTAACAATTCAGTTTCTATCCTGCTATACCTTTTGTTGTAAAATACAGACATACATTATTTTTTTAACCATATTGTATCATAAGTAACACATTATTCTGCAACTTGCTTTTTTATCCAGATATCCTTACACTACTTGTATATCTACTTCATTATTTTAAAAGTGTGAATTATATTCTAATGAATGTGCCACAATTTATTTAATCAGTCCCCAACTGATTTAATTTGTCCTTTTATAATTTCAACACTGCTGTTAAGAATATTCTCGAACATATGGCTGGGCACAGTGGCTCATACCTGTAATTCCAGCACTTTGGGAGGCCGACAGAAGTGGATCACCCCTCTGAGGCCAGGAGTTCCAGACCAGCCTGGCGAACATGGCGAAACCCCTACTCTACTAAAAATACAAAAATTAGCTGGGTGTTGTGTCATATGCCTGCAATCCCAGCTACCCGGGAGGCATGAGAATTGCTTGTACCGGGGAGGTGGAGGTTGCAGTTAGCCGAGATCGTGCCTCTGCACCCCAGCCTTGGTGACAGAACAAGACTTTGTCTCAAAAAAAAAAAAAAAAAGCCGGGCGGAGGCTCACGCCTGTAATCCCAGCACTTTGGGAGGCTGAGGCAGGCGGATCATGAGGTCAGGAGATCGAGACCATCCTGGCTAACATGGTGAAACCCCCTCTCCACTAAAAAATACAAAAAATTAGCTGGACGTGGTGGTGGGCGCCTGTAGTCCCAGCCCTCAGGAGGCTGAGGCAGGAGAGTGGCGTGAACCTGGGAGGCGGAGCTTGCAGTGAGCCCACATAGCGCCACTGCACTCCAGCCTGGGTGACAGAGCCAGACTCCGTCTCAAAAAAAAAAAAAAAAAAATTGTCAGACATACATCCTGGCCCACTTGAGTTAATATTTCTATAGGATACATACCAAGAAATAGTCCCAATAGGCCAAAAGGTATTTGTATCTTGACTTTTTAAAATAGGTACTGTTTTATAGTCCCAAAAATAGTAATACATATTTTTTTAGGTACTAATTCACAAATCCTGGCCTCCATTGTGATATTTTGAATTTTTGTCTCATAATAAAAATGGTATCTTACTTCAATTTGCCATTCTCCAGTCACTAGTAAGATAAAATGTTTTAAATATTTACTTAACTATTTATTAGCGATTTGTATTTATGTTCCTAGACTTGCCTGGTCATACCTGTGACTGTCATTAGCCTTGTCTGTGGGAGCGATTTGTTTATAAGGGATATGAATCATTTGTTTTACATGTTGGAAGTATTTTCTTCAGGTCTTGTGTCTGTAATTTGGAGATCAGAATTTTGCTTGGGTACAGAGGAGAGTTAGTATTTAGTTACAAATTGGGAATGTAATGATTAAAATAAACTATAAAATGCTTCAAAGTTAGAGCGACCTAAGTTTGAATCCTCTCTGCCATTGACTGCCACTGTGATTTCACTCTAAATACTTGGCCTGAGATTCAGTTTCATCTTCTGTTAACTAGGGATAATAATACCTACTGCATGAAATTTTTATTTGATATGATGTGTGTATTTGGCCTGATTCTATAGATACTTAATAAATGAAAGCTTAAATTATTTTATTCTATATTTTTATTATTATATTCTCTACAACCTCCAGATCTTGCTTCATCTTAATTTAAATCCAGCTGTTGTTCTGACAATTAAAGAAACACAGTTTTAGAAAAACTATGATGTATTAGTTGTGAAGGGCGTGAGGGTGAATCTGTTGTAAGTTCTCCTTTACTATAAATACCTTTTAAAAGGCAGACTGTTTTTTGTTTGTTGGTTGGTTGGTTTTTGTTTTGAGATGGAGTCTCTGTCGCCCAGGATGGAGTGCAGTGGCGCAATCTTGGCCCACGTAACCTCTGCCTCCCGAGTTCAAGCTATTCTCCTTCCTCAGCCTCCCGAGTAGCTGGGACTACAGGCGTGTACCACCACACCTAGCTAACTTTTTTGTATTTTTAGTAGAGACAGGGTTTCACCATGTTGGTCAGACTGGTCTCAAACACCTGACCTCAAATGATCTGCCCAGCTTGGCCTCCCAGTGTGTTGGGGTTACAGGCATGAGCCACTGCACCTGGCCAAAAGGCAGACTATTTTAATGTCAAAATATGTCATGTTTAACTATTACCTCAATAATATTATACTTTAACACTGCTGCTATAGCATTAAGAAGCACATTATCATCAACAAATATTTCTTATGCATCTAATTTGCACAAGGTGAAAGATGTGTGTAAATTTATATTTAAGTAGTCTTTCATAATATGAATGCTTTAATAAGTTTTTGTATTTTGTATTACCCTATTTTCATTTCCTAATATATTCTATATGTAATATAGAATTTTAAAATATTTTAATATAATTTAAAAATTTTTAACTGTTTGGCCACCATCACACTTCACTGGTTTGTAAATTTATATAACACCTTTGAAGAGTAATTTGGCAATACACTGTGCTTTGTTGGATCTAAAACGTCATTGATCTTGTAGGGGCAGCAAAATTCCACCTCCGTCTTCTTAGGGTCCCAGCTGAGTCCAAGAATTAAATTGACATAAGACAGATCAATAGGAGAAAAGCATGCAAAATTATTTAGTACAAGTTTTAGGTGGCACTGGAGGTATCATAAACAAAGACCTGAAGAAACACAGTCACTTACTTATGGATAAAGAATAGTAAGTTATGAAGAAACCATAAATTATTTGGGGAGATAGAAGAGTTAGTTTATCACGTTATGTGTAAACTTCTCTTGCTCTTGATTTCTTGTACTTGGGGATAAAGATGTTGCATCTTTTACATGGGAATCTCATCTGCTGCTTTTAAGAAACAGCACAAAGATCAGAGTACACCTACTGTTTTTCCAGTGCCTTTAACTTAAATAGTCAGTATTTTAACTACATTTTCCTCCATCGGGAACTTCCCTAGAAGTTATTAAAAAGCTGAATCACTAGCTGTGAAGATAAAAATCAGGTGAGTAGCAAAATATCTGCAAAGGGAGAGAAGAACATTAATTGGAGCAAGCAGAAGATAACAATTCTAAGTATATTGTCCCAAATCTTAATGGATCAGTCTTAGTTATGAGAATAGTTCAGTCCAGTTAAGCAGCTGTATCTCATTTTAGGAGGCAGTGCTGTAGGTGGGCTCCCATCTAAGTTAGGCCTCTAGATGATGTGAGCAAACAAGTGTTATATAGGAGGCATTTCTTTGTGGGGGAGAAAAAAAGGAAAAGTGTAGTAGTTGGAGCAAATTGTAAACCCAGTTTTTGAGTCCAATGGGCAGTAAGTTGAGAAGATGTTTAAATGCTGGGCTCTAAGCATCTGTAGATAGAGGAGTGAGGACAAGTAGTGGCAACTGTGATGAATTTCCTGGTTTGTAGTCTGAATATCTCTGGTAATGTCATTGGGTGTTCTGATGAACTTTCTAAGTGATCTGTATAGCAGCAGGCATGAAAGTTGTTCACACATGATCTCATAGAATGATTTCTCTGAAGTTTATATCAGGTTGTCCATTTCAGCTTTCAGGGTCTTAGGAAAAGGGCAATTTTAACTTTTTAGTGATTTCAAGTCAGAAGGATGGGAGAAATTTGGAAATATTAATTTGGAGAGTTGTCAAATATTAGAGGAAACTAGTAATATGAGTATTTTGAAAATAGTAATATTAATAACATAACAAATATAGCTCAAAGAAGGTTAAATATAATTTATTATTTAACAATGCATCCTATGTACATTTAGCATACCAAATAAGCCTAGTTTAGGATCTCTCTTTTTAGAAGGAGAGAGGATAAATGCTTTTGAGACATTTCAGGATCCCATTTTGAACACTTCTGGTCGGGTGCAGTGGCTCGTGCTTGTAATCCCAGCACTTTTGGGAGGCTGAGGCAGGTGGATCACTTGAGGTCAGGAGTTCGAGACTACCCTGGCCAATATGGTGAAACCCCATCTCTACTAAAATACAAAAATTAGTTGGGTGTGGTGGTGGACACCTGTAATCTCAGCTACTTGGGAGGCTGGGGCAGGAGAATCGCTTAAACCTGGAGGCAGAGGTTGCAGTGAGCTGAGATTGTGCCACTGCACTCCAGCCTGGGCAATAGAGTGAGACTCCCTCTCAAAAGAAAAAAGAAAGGAAAAATTTGATTTCAGAAAGTTGTCAAAAGTGTCAAAATGTTTAAACACTTGATTAAAGAGGATCATAATTAACTGTGAAACCATACCAGAGTAACAAAAGATTTTAAAGGCAAATATGGAAACCTAAAAAAGGTTGTAGGGAAAAGTTTAACTTCTTTAATAGAGAGGGCTCAGTTTTTTAAAATTGTTGAGACCTGGTAAAAGACAACATGAAGCACAAGAAATTATTTTGAAAAAACACAAAATCTTTGTTTTGTAGGCAAATTATTTAAAAGGTAAAATGGTTTTATAATTTTCTTATCAATGTCAGACTAATCTCCAAGTAAACTTTGTTCTTTTAACAGGGAAGACCAAATTCTAGTTTTACATCAGTTTACTCCTTATATTAAGGCTTATTCTAAAAAAACTTGTAGTAAATTCATTCAATTTACTCAGCTTGATTATATAAGATTTCCTGTTTTGTTCTCTTTTTGACTTTCTGTATTCTTTCAGTTTTTATCTTTTATTCATTGATTCTTTCTGAAACAACCTTTGAAATACCTCTAAACTAAAGCAAAATTACTCTTTCCATAACAAAAATATATCTTTCATATCTTATAACTTTTCTTACCAAAAATATCTTATTTTCCTTGTGTACTTTGTATACAAAGTTGTTTCCCCTATTATTTCTAGTAATTTTGAGTATATACATTAATTAGATTCTTAACTCCTAGTGACTTTAGTTTCTAGTGAGAACTCGGAAGCAAGCATTGTCTTTCATAAATCAGTGAATATATTATTTCTTAATTTATGGAAATAAATGCTGTCTTACAGCACAATTTGTCAATGTGGCACAGGATATGTTTATTAATAGACCCAAATATTTTTTGTTCCTCTGTAACAATAAGTCAAACATAGACAAACTTATTTTCAGCAATTAATGTTTGAGTATTATATTTTATTTGGAAATGATCTAGACATTCCATGAATATCCATCATTTCAGTTAATATAACTTAAGGTTTTAAGTCACTGAAAAGATTCTGGAAACTATGTTTAGGTAGACATGGCTTATAAAACATATCAGTGTTGAAAAGTTTATTTATAAACTGTTCTATTTACATTTACATTTATTAATTTACTTTAACAATTATACTTGAATTGTTTGTGAACACTTCATGAGACATTACATATCATCATTAACTTACTGTTTTACTGACCGTTTTTATCCTTATCTATATATATTAGGCAAGTATTAAACACTATTGAAGTAAAGCACCTACAAAGTTAAACATTCAGCCTTTCCTTTTTCTGTTTTACTGTCATGCTCGACATACATTAGGTAATTTACTTTTATTGTACATTTTATTCTTATATTGAATTTATAATTTTACAATCATACATATGTAAGATTTTTTATTAGTAAATCCAGGTAGAATAAGTTGTATGCATTATATTTAATGTTGACAGTTCTGAAGGTATGCCTGCTTTAATTAAACCACTAACCTTAAACTAGCTTTTTTTTAAACCAAGGATTATCTCAGATCTCATGACCTTAAAGAACATTTAAGTTAGTTTTTATTTGTCCTGAGATAATGCTTTATGTAAGCACTTATTTTCTTGCTTTAAAACATATCTTCCCATAGGTAACAATAGGACAGTTTTGGTGGTATTTTTCTTTGTTTGTAGAATGAGAGCTATCCATAAAAATACTTTCAGTTAAAAAAAAAAAAAGCAAATCTACTAAATAATTATACCTACTTTAATTATGACTAAAAACTATTAAGCTTTTTCTATGGCTTAAAATCAGGAAGTCTTTTCATATTAAATGCAAGAATGTGTTCCAAAGAGGGTGCAAAAGATGCAGTCCACCTCAAGATCCAAAGTTACTCCTAAAAATAGCCTGAGAAAGCCAAGCCCTCCATTGTTAACAAGGCATGGAAGGTTGAGACAATTAAGACAAATTCTCCTGAGAGATGGCATGATCAGTCACACTAAGAGACACTTTGTATTTTTGACACCTAGCCAGTGGGCTAGCTGAGCCGCCTGATGCAAGCTTAACAACTTGCACCCCCAATGCCTGGCAGAGAGCAGAGATAATATTTTCACTAGTCACAAAGCTGAGCTCTCAAGATATAAAATAAAAGGAGAATCTTACTGTGAATTTGCTCCTTATAACAAGTAATACAAAAGAGAAACAAGGAAAACAAGGACCATTCCTGAAAGTGTGGATCAATGACCAAGGAGTAGCCAGATCCAAATTCAAAAGGGTCACAATTCAAAGAACTGATTTTTCTTCTGCCAATCTGAATTTGGAAAGGAAGGAATAAGGCAAATTTTTTTGTCTTCCTCTCTCAACCAGACACTGTAGACAGAGACCCAGGATAACTGACTTTGTTAAGAATTCCTGCCTTCTGCCAGCTTTTGTCAGTTCTCCCAGGATCACCTCCTCAGGCTCCAGAGCAAGTGGAGCAACCCAGTCTTGTTTGCTTGTTTGAGATGGGGTCTTGCCTTGTTGCCCAGACTGGTCTTGATCTCCCAAGCTTAAGTGATCCTCCCACCTCAGCCTCCTAAGTAGGCATTCCTGTCTTTTAGATTCCCATCTTTATTCCAAGAAACCGTAGAAATGGAAAAACTCTACCACCATCCTCTTAGGATCCTGGCTGAGTCTGAAAATTAAATTGACATAAGATACATCAATAGAAGACAAGCACACAAATCTATTTAATACAACTTTATATTGCACTGGCATCTTCATAAAGACATGAAGACCTAAAGAACCAGTTACGTGTCAGTTACTTACATACTGAATTGGACAAAGAATAATTGTGAAGACGCAACTAAATTATGTAGGGAGCTTCAAAGATAAGAATTCTTTTAACAGGTCTGTATATAATTCTCTTGGTCTTGACTTCTTGTCCTTGAGGATAAGGATGTTGCATCCTTCACGTGGGAATTTCATCTTCTGCGTTTAAGAAACAGCACAGAGTTCAGAGTGATCTTTTTGCACCTGCTGTTTTTCAAATGCCTTTCACCTAAATAGTCAGTAGTCAGAATGTCATATTTTTTTAACTCCTTCAGTTTTAAGATGCAACTTTATTTATCACTAAGGAAGAACTAAAGCTGCCTATACTTTAACACAATAATTTCTTATTTATAATATTTGTTTTATACTTAGTTATTTTAGAATTCTTTAGACATGAATTTTTATTATTTATATTTCTAATGCATGTATAAAACGAAAAATATAAGCAAACAACTTTATATTAAGAATCCAAATCTCTGTGTTACTCTTTTATTGGAGTTGTTTGTGTCCACATTTCTCTAAATAATTTTGTCTCCTGTGCTATCAAGGATAAAATGTTATGTCTTTCTTTCAGTGAGAGTGGCTAAATCCCAGTATGTAAATTTTGAAATGTGTGTTCTTGATCTTGCCAGAAGGATGTCAATAGAAATTTCTCAGGGAATAGCCAAGACTATTATTTCTTCTTCAAATGATCCCCTTTAGAGTTTGTGAACCAAAATGTGGAGGGGTACTGTGATCCAGTTGTTGCTACCAGGTGTACCCACTGAGTTCACACACACAAAGGCAATGAAAACTACTGCTTAGCCAAAAGTGAAATTTAACAGCATGGATTGGTTGTATGTTGCATTACAGATTCAGAGATTTTAAAATATTTTAAAAAGTGCATCATAGAAGTAATGAAATACAGTTTGTAATGTTAAATAAAATTTTCAATGACATATAGTTTGATCTTCTTGCTAGCAACCATCTTTTGCTAGCAACAAAAGATTCTTAGAAACAATCTTTTTTTCAATATAATTGTAGTAACAATGTTACTTATATTTGAAAAAATATATTCTGTATGTCTGACTATAGGAGAATGGTTAAATAAGATGGGGTAGATTCACATAGAATTCTAAACAAGTGTACAGATTTGCATGGTTTCAATTATATGAGTTAAAAAATGCCCAAGCCTTACGTTTGAAAAAAAGATAGGAAGAAAA
>NW_012098721.1:258392-263888 GCF_000951045.1 Mandrillus leucophaeus | reverse complement strand
CCAAGGAGTAGCCAGATCCAAATTCAAAAGGGTCACAATTCAAAGAACTGATTTTTCTTCTGCCAATCTGAATTTGGAAAGGAAGGAATAAGGCAAATTTTTTTGTCTTCCTCTCTCAACCAGACACTGTAGACAGAGACCCAGGATAACTGACTTTGTTAAGAATTCCTGCCTTCTGCCAGCTTTTGTCAGTTCTCCCAGGATCACCTCCTCAGGCTCCAGAGCAAGTGGAGCAACCCAGTCTTGTTTGCTTGTTTGAGATGGGGTCTTGCCTTGTTGCCCAGACTGGTCTTGATCTCCCAAGCTTAAGTGATCCTCCCACCTCAGCCTCCTAAGTAGGCATTCCTGTCTTTTAGATTCCCATCTTTATTCCAAGAAACCGTAGAAATGGAAAAACTCTACCACCATCCTCTTAGGATCCTGGCTGAGTCTGAAAATTAAATTGACATAAGATACATCAATAGAAGACAAGCACACAAATCTATTTAATACAACTTTATATTGCACTGGCATCTTCATAAAGACATGAAGACCTAAAGAACCAGTTACGTGTCAGTTACTTACATACTGAATTGGACAAAGAATAATTGTGAAGACGCAACTAAATTATGTAGGGAGCTTCAAAGATAAGAATTCTTTTAACAGGTCTGTATATAATTCTCTTGGTCTTGACTTCTTGTCCTTGAGGATAAGGATGTTGCATCCTTCACGTGGGAATTTCATCTTCTGCGTTTAAGAAACAGCACAGAGTTCAGAGTGATCTTTTTGCACCTGCTGTTTTTCAAATGCCTTTCACCTAAATAGTCAGTAGTCAGAATGTCATATTTTTTTAACTCCTTCAGTTTTAAGATGCAACTTTATTTATCACTAAGGAAGAACTAAAGCTGCCTATACTTTAACACAATAATTTCTTATTTATAATATTTGTTTTATACTTAGTTATTTTAGAATTCTTTAGACATGAATTTTTATTATTTATATTTCTAATGCATGTATAAAACGAAAAATATAAGCAAACAACTTTATATTAAGAATCCAAATCTCTGTGTTACTCTTTTATTGGAGTTGTTTGTGTCCACATTTCTCTAAATAATTTTGTCTCCTGTGCTATCAAGGATAAAATGTTATGTCTTTCTTTCAGTGAGAGTGGCTAAATCCCAGTATGTAAATTTTGAAATGTGTGTTCTTGATCTTGCCAGAAGGATGTCAATAGAAATTTCTCAGGGAATAGCCAAGACTATTATTTCTTCTTCAAATGATCCCCTTTAGAGTTTGTGAACCAAAATGTGGAGGGGTACTGTGATCCAGTTGTTGCTACCAGGTGTACCCACTGAGTTCACACACACAAAGGCAATGAAAACTACTGCTTAGCCAAAAGTGAAATTTAACAGCATGGATTGGTTGTATGTTGCATTACAGATTCAGAGATTTTAAAATATTTTAAAAAGTGCATCATAGAAGTAATGAAATACAGTTTGTAATGTTAAATAAAATTTTCAATGACATATAGTTTGATCTTCTTGCTAGCAACCATCTTTTGCTAGCAACAAAAGATTCTTAGAAACAATCTTTTTTTCAATATAATTGTAGTAACAATGTTACTTATATTTGAAAAAATATATTCTGTATGTCTGACTATAGGAGAATGGTTAAATAAGATGGGGTAGATTCACATAGAATTCTAAACAAGTGTACAGATTTGCATGGTTTCAATTATATGAGTTAAAAAATGCCCAAGCCTTACGTTTGAAAAAAAGATAGGAAGAAAACATATCAACATGTTATCTTTATCTGTGTTTGGCATGGTTTGGTATTTGTTTTTGCTCTTTACCTTCCAGTATATTGAATTTTAAAATTTTCTTTTAAATATTTTTAATTTCTAAAAGTATATACTACTGTTATTGTTATTTTTTTTGATGTTGTATTATTATTTAATGAAAACTACAACCCCATATCATGTAATACAGTTTTAGTTATCTAGATTTTCCATTGTTATATGCTGTAAGAATTTAAATACCTTGTAGATAGGAAAATATTTGTCAGGATGTTTAATATTTGTATTCCTTTCCAAGATCTTTAGCTGGCTACAAAGTGTAATTCTTTCTGAAATGTAGAATATAACATTTCATTCTGAAAACATCACTGCAGATTAATTAGTTCAACTTCCTTTTTAGTTCCAAGCATTCTCTGTCTCTCCATGATTTAGAAATAGCAAGGCATGTTACTAAAGTATCACCTGCTTAGTCCTGTGAATGCATGAATAATACAGACTTATCTAAAATAAATTTTGTCTTTAACTTTCCGATGACATTTTCATGAGCTCAGATCTAGTAACTTCTCTGTTAACATTATCACCTTTCTTGTGTATAACCCTAGATTATATTTTGCAAAACAGTAACCATGTGTTTCAGACAATTCTGATTTCCAGTCAGTTATTTTATCCCCATAAGTACATTAATCTCATTTTGTGCCTTGGAAATTCCAAATCCAAAAGCCATTGAAAAGGAAAGAAATATGAGATTTTCTTTGAAATCAAAATACCTAAATTTCTATCCTGACTTTGGGGAATGAGGCAGTTTTATGAAGTTTCAGGATTTCAGCAACATCCATATTCAAACACAGATATGGAAACATGTATCAAAGTTTAAGAAGATGTTTCTTTTATTTACACTCTATTATTCACACTAATGTTGCCTCCCATAGTATCTGAAATAACTAAACAATCGTATTTTTCACATATATTCAGTTAAGGAAAGGATGTTAGAATCCATGTGGTACTGGAATATGGGATCATTTGACTTTGTCATCTTACCTTTGTCGTATTATCTAGCAGTGCTACTGGGAAAGTTACTTGTATTCTCCCAAACTTGGCTTCCTCAGTTGTAAAACAGTAAAATGATAATATTTACCAGAGCAAATAACAGGCCTTTGGGTGGATCACTACAATTTCCCTCAACTACAACTTGATAAAACATTTTCTCTTTATAGTCTTATCAGTTCATATTCTTTTGTTATTTCACCTCTGATCTAGAAATTCCGGAGAGGGTACAGTCCTTCCAGGCCTTGTGATTCTTCACAGTGTGCTGTGTTACATAACAGAATCATGCCTCATGAGTAAGATAAAGGTTTCCATACTGGTTTTGCCAAAAAGTGTTTGGGGATACTTTGTGTGTGCCATCTGTAGCTGCAGATACTGCAAAGTCAAAAACACTTGTAAACATGGTGGTCACGGTACTGTCTTGACTCTTGGAACAGCTGTAGGGAGATTCTTCATAGCCATAACTCAGCATGTATTGCTGCTTTTAAATGTAAGAAGTGATTTATAACCTCTAGATAACTAACATCTTATACATTGAGCTTAGGAGTGAAAGTTGTAATAGCTTGTCAAGTTCACTCAGTGGAAATAAAATTTTACTATGTAGTTTTCTTTTAATCTGTATTTTTCTTTGTTGGAAATACGAACTTCCCCAGATGTGCCAATGCCAACAATAGAATGAACAAATATCCAGGACAAGCTGCTGCTGAATAATATTTTGGGTCATAAGGAGTGTCAGAAATCACTCTGATGTCTCTCCATCTATTAGATAAGCCACTGAAAGCTATACTTTACCCAACTCAAATCATTTCCAGGAGAAAATATTTTAAAAGTGGGAAAAGAAAATGCTTGGTTTTGCAAAATAGTTTACTTTTAATCTTATTTTAGGTGTTCATTGACATTGGCTTCAGGGTTCACATGAATCCACTTTTATTTCAAAGTGTTTCATGCATCTCCTCCAGCACCTCCCAACCCCTAAAAAAAGGTTAAGAAACATTGGCCCCATCTGAATAGGAGCCCCCTGTCTGACTGGGAGTTGATTTTCCGAGTCAGCAGAACCAAGGGCAATTATCTGGAAGTGATGCTGCCTGCATTGGCAGCCTGTACCGAGAGGGCTGGACCCACTTCAGAGTCTGATTATACCAAAGACAAAGAATTGTTGGCATCATCAGTTCCCTGAACAAGCAACAAGTGGGCATTCCATTCCAGGGTGGACCGAGTGACCTCATGATCCTTCCCCAACTGTGAGAAAGTTACTTGTAGCTCAGCTATTAGGAAACAAAGAAAGTTTTATATTTTGTGAAAACTGTAGCTTGACAGAGATTTTTTTATTTGGTCAAAAGTTGTATTGATTGAGAAAAACTAAAAATGTCTTAAAGTACGCTTTGTTTGAAATATTAGATATATCTGTATACTCAAATTTTTTTTTTAATTTATTAAACACTTATTGAGCATTTGCTATGTGCCAGGCACTTTGTTAGGTACGCGAAATCCAAAAATGAATAAGACATGCTGTCCTCGGGGAATATGCAGTTTAGTGGACAGACATTTACGTATTAGGTATGTTATATATATATATAAAAGACAAGTTCAGTCGCTCTGATCATTAGAATAATGTCTACTAACACAAGGAGGTGGAGTGATACACAGGAAATATCAGGAAGTTAGAATCCCAGAGACCCGGTTTTAAATGATGACTCTATGTATGTTAGCGAGCCATGTGAATTTAAGTTATTTGGTCTCGCTGAGTCTCAGTTCCTCATCTTTAAAATGAAGCTATGACATTTTTCTGATTGTGCTGATGTAAGGATTAGACATACTATTTGTAAAGGGGTTTAGCATACTACCTGGCACAGAGTGAAAGATCAGAAAAGTTGGTCTTTTATTAATGCTATTACTTTAATAACGATAATATTGGTTAGTGACCCCTTCTAGGGTAGGCAAAGTAAACGTTTAGGAAAAAAGTTCCCTAAGCCTTGATTAAATACCTTACTTTTGAAGAAGACATTACTTTTCTATATTTACTAAGGGTAAATAAGGCAGAGTGTTAACTAAAAAGATAGCATAAAGTCAGACAGATATTGTATTTCCAAAAACAAACGTAGTGTCAATGTGTGGTAGTAATGGTTAGAGAACTAGACTAGGAGTTCTGGCTCTGGTTCTAACTCTGCCTCACAGTGACTGAGAGAAGTTGGGCAAGCCTCTTAATGGAATAGGGCCAAGGACCTTGGGAGGTGTGGGAGCTTGGGAGAGGCCATCAGCAGCCTCAAGCTCCATCCAATCTGAGTGAGATAGTGTATCTGCTATGCAATGGTGTCTACAAAACCAGTTCTCCAGCTTTCTGGCCAGGTTGCCATGCCAATGCCCTACCTGCATGTAAGATCCGGGGCTGCCACCGTCATCCTGCTTTTACAATCTCAGTTTCTTCTTCTGTAAAATGAAAATAATGCCAGTCCAACTACTTTAAAAGGTTAGTTGAGAGGATGAAATTATATACATGCAACTATTTAAATAAACAATACCTTTTACTAATGTTTTCAACTCCTAGCCTCCCTGAGTCTATGTCACTGTGGGGTGGGGGCTGCTTGTTAAAAGGGCAGACTCCTGGGTCCCATCCTTGACCTGCTATATGAGAATATTTGAGAATTGAGCCTAGGTTTCTGCGTTTTAACCATGGCCCT
>NW_012098721.1:202995-258342 GCF_000951045.1 Mandrillus leucophaeus | reverse complement strand
GGTTTTGCAAAATAGTTTACTTTTAATCTTATTTTAGGTGTTCATTGACATTGGCTTCAGGGTTCACATGAATCCACTTTTATTTCAAAGTGTTTCATGCATCTCCTCCAGCACCTCCCAACCCCTAAAAAAAGGTTAAGAAACATTGGCCCCATCTGAATAGGAGCCCCCTGTCTGACTGGGAGTTGATTTTCCGAGTCAGCAGAACCAAGGGCAATTATCTGGAAGTGATGCTGCCTGCATTGGCAGCCTGTACCGAGAGGGCTGGACCCACTTCAGAGTCTGATTATACCAAAGACAAAGAATTGTTGGCATCATCAGTTCCCTGAACAAGCAACAAGTGGGCATTCCATTCCAGGGTGGACCGAGTGACCTCATGATCCTTCCCCAACTGTGAGAAAGTTACTTGTAGCTCAGCTATTAGGAAACAAAGAAAGTTTTATATTTTGTGAAAACTGTAGCTTGACAGAGATTTTTTTATTTGGTCAAAAGTTGTATTGATTGAGAAAAACTAAAAATGTCTTAAAGTACGCTTTGTTTGAAATATTAGATATATCTGTATACTCAAATTTTTTTTTTAATTTATTAAACACTTATTGAGCATTTGCTATGTGCCAGGCACTTTGTTAGGTACGCGAAATCCAAAAATGAATAAGACATGCTGTCCTCGGGGAATATGCAGTTTAGTGGACAGACATTTACGTATTAGGTATGTTATATATATATATAAAAGACAAGTTCAGTCGCTCTGATCATTAGAATAATGTCTACTAACACAAGGAGGTGGAGTGATACACAGGAAATATCAGGAAGTTAGAATCCCAGAGACCCGGTTTTAAATGATGACTCTATGTATGTTAGCGAGCCATGTGAATTTAAGTTATTTGGTCTCGCTGAGTCTCAGTTCCTCATCTTTAAAATGAAGCTATGACATTTTTCTGATTGTGCTGATGTAAGGATTAGACATACTATTTGTAAAGGGGTTTAGCATACTACCTGGCACAGAGTGAAAGATCAGAAAAGTTGGTCTTTTATTAATGCTATTACTTTAATAACGATAATATTGGTTAGTGACCCCTTCTAGGGTAGGCAAAGTAAACGTTTAGGAAAAAAGTTCCCTAAGCCTTGATTAAATACCTTACTTTTGAAGAAGACATTACTTTTCTATATTTACTAAGGGTAAATAAGGCAGAGTGTTAACTAAAAAGATAGCATAAAGTCAGACAGATATTGTATTTCCAAAAACAAACGTAGTGTCAATGTGTGGTAGTAATGGTTAGAGAACTAGACTAGGAGTTCTGGCTCTGGTTCTAACTCTGCCTCACAGTGACTGAGAGAAGTTGGGCAAGCCTCTTAATGGAATAGGGCCAAGGACCTTGGGAGGTGTGGGAGCTTGGGAGAGGCCATCAGCAGCCTCAAGCTCCATCCAATCTGAGTGAGATAGTGTATCTGCTATGCAATGGTGTCTACAAAACCAGTTCTCCAGCTTTCTGGCCAGGTTGCCATGCCAATGCCCTACCTGCATGTAAGATCCGGGGCTGCCACCGTCATCCTGCTTTTACAATCTCAGTTTCTTCTTCTGTAAAATGAAAATAATGCCAGTCCAACTACTTTAAAAGGTTAGTTGAGAGGATGAAATTATATACATGCAACTATTTAAATAAACAATACCTTTTACTAATGTTTTCAACTCCTAGCCTCCCTGAGTCTATGTCACTGTGGGGTGGGGGCTGCTTGTTAAAAGGGCAGACTCCTGGGTCCCATCCTTGACCTGCTATATGAGAATATTTGAGAATTGAGCCTAGGTTTCTGCGTTTTAACCATGGCCCTGAAATGATTCTTATACACATTGAGTTAGAGATATTTTGCCTCATTCAAATGTGTTATATAGTTACAATTAAAATATTGGATTGCGATCGGGCACGGTGGCTCCTGTCTGTAATCCCAACACTTTGGGAGGCCGAGGCGGGCGGATCACCTGAGGTTGGGAGTTCGAGACCAGCCTGACCAACATGGAGAAACCCCGTCTCTACTAAAAATACAAAACTAGCCAGGTGTGGTGGCACATGCCTATAATCCCAGCCACTTAGGAGGCTGAGGCAGGAGAATCGCTTGAACCCGGGAGGCGGAGGTTGTGGTGAGCTAAGATCGCGCCATTGCACTCCAGCCTGGGCAACCAGAGTGAAACTCCATCTCAAAAAATAAATAAACAAAATAAAATAAAATGTTGGATTGCACATGGAAAGGGATTATCCTCAGAACTAAAGTTTGGAAGCAGTAAGTGACCTGCCCAAGGTTACTTATGACGTGGTACAAAAAGGACCCCAATCCAATCATCTGTAAATCTAGCTCTCTTTCTACAACATCGAGTTTTTTTAATGAAAGGATTATACGAATAAAAAGAGATAGCCTGATGAAAAAATCACCACTCCATGCTAGACATTGGCAAGCAGTGGTGGGTCTGAGAGCCTGGCAGGGATGATTCTCTAAGGATCAGACTAAAAACAGCACCTGGTGGAATCTCAGCACCTGGTGGATCTCAGCACCTGGCTGCTACTTCCTTTTTGTGTTCTCTAGAACATGTGTTCCCCGGGGAAAACGAACAAATACTGAGAAAATGGGGAAGTTCTACTTCATGACTCTTCTAAGACTTCAACCTCAGTAGCTTAACTTCCCAGCACAGATCCCAAACTGTGTGCCTTAGCACCCTCAATGAACTCACAGGGGATCACAGTGTTATTTGTAAATTCCAAGCTGAAAATAGTTCAGTTTTAAAATTAGATCATGCTAATCGTCCTGTAATATTTTTGCGAGGTTGCATTTTCAGTTTTTGCTGAAATAAAAGCAGTTGCTGATAAAAAGTAGTTACCCTTAGAAAAATCCATGTGTAACCAGAAACTGAGGGTGGTGGTGTCTGAGTTTTGAGAAGTTGCCCAATCCCCAGCCAGCACACACATCCCCTCAGTAAGTAATTGAGGCCGTTTAAGAGCAAAATGACAGTATAATTTTTTCTTTTATTTATGTTTCTGATTTTTTTCAAATGGCCATTACATTGATAAGACATAAGAATGTATTTGTCAAATTAAATTGGCCCTAACTACCTAATAAGCCTATCTATTAGGTATTTCTTTTTTCTTTTCTCTTTTTCTTTCTTTCTTTTTTTTTTTTTTTTTTTTTTTTTTTTGAGACAGAGTCTCACTCTGTCATCTAGGTTGGAGTGCAGTGGCGCGATCTTGGCTCACTGCAACCCACACCTCCTGGGTTCAAGCCATTGTTGTGCCTCAGCCTGTGAAGTAGCTGGGATTACAGGCATGCACCCCCATGCCTGGCTAATTTTTGTATTTTTGGTAGCGACAGGTCTCACTATGTTGGCAGGCTGGTCTCAAACTCCCAACCTCAAGTAATCTGCCCACTTCGGCCTCCCAAAGGGCTGGGATTATAGGCATGAGCTACAGCACCTGGCCTATTAGGTATTTCTTTTGGCCTGAGGCATATGATAAAAATACTGAGACACTAAGGGTATCACAAAGCCATATATTTTGGGTACTTTTGCTTTGGAAGAGGAGTTGGGTGGGGGTAGCGTGGGGAAGAATTTCATTAAAATTTTAAATGCATTTCAACAATTTTTTTCATGGAGAAAACACTCATTTCTTCTAGCATTAGAGGTAGCAGTCAATAAGCTGATGACCCAGACATTCTGGGTCCTCTTAGCTATAACAGAATTACATGGGGCTCAGGTTGCCAACCTGTGCTCAGCTATTTCTTCCTGGCAATAGGAGATAGAATCGTTCCTGACTCATCTGCGATCTATCCCAAACCTTTCCCAACTTCTTGGTATGCACCTCAGGCAAAGATTGCTAGATTCAGCTGTATCTGATTGGAGGAAGCAAAAAGAAAAGGAAACACTGCGGTCATTCTCCCCTCTCCTTGCCATCTTCTCAGTACAGATGTAGAGGAATCAAGCTTCTTGGTCTTGAGGTTACTCAACATAGAGATTATCTAGCATTTATTACATTTCTTTTTCTGGGACTTTGTCAGTTTACAGAAATTTCTTGCAATATTTTTCAAGAAACAAAAAGCTAGGGAAGAATTTATTTCATATGTCAAGAATCCACCACTGAATGGAGAGAGGCTGCCATGGGTGGGAAATGTAGGGTGCTCAGTGCAGCTATGTAGAGGATGAACACTAACTTCTTGGCTGTCTTTCTGGCTTCTCATTACTATCTCATTTTGTGTGATAATAATGCCTACCTCGGGGGGGTTTAAAAGGGCTTAATATATGTAAAGCAAGTGATAGCACAGTTCTCAGCATTTTTAAAATGTCCAATAATCGTAGTAATCACATATCTTTCGAAGATTAGTTATCAAACTTTCCTGGGCCTTAGCTTTCATGTTGAACTCTACCTTACAGGTAGGTGTATTTGTTTTTGTTTTGGCGGGTGATTTTTTGTTTGTTTGTTTGTTTGTTTTTTGACAGAGTCTTGCTCTGTTGCCCAGGCTGGCGTGCAGTGGTGTGATCTCAGCTCCCTGCAACCTCTACTTGGTGAGTTCAAGTGATTCTCGTGCCTCAGCCTCCTGAGTAACTGGGATTCCGGACATGCACCACCAAACTCGGCTAATTGTTTTCGTATTTTTAGTGGAGAGAGGGTTTTGCCATGTGGGCCAGACTGGTCTTGAACTCCTGGCCTCCTGTGATCTGCCTACTTCGGCTTCTCAAAGTGCTGGGATTACAGGCGTGAGCCACCGTGCCTGGCCAGGTACGTGTATTTGTAATATCAAGAAGCAGAGCTTACGTAATGTCTTAAGCTTCAAGAAAGACAACTTTGTCTCTACCTTCTTCTAAAATGAACTATTTTGGCCACTTGTTGCTTGGCTTCCTGCTGCATCAGGAATGGCCTGGGAGATGGGGCGTCCTATAGACCTCACCCTGCACTGTGGAAGAGTTGGCCAAAAGCCTCCCTTCCCATATGTAGTTCTTGTCCATCCTTGCCCCACAGTGTAAGTTATGGAGAAGTCATTTGCTTCCTTTCTATCTCTGCTCTTCATTACAAATAAATACTCAATGCACACTTTCTCCAGCACATTTCTGGGATATTTTTTTCCGTGTCTTGGCTCACACTCAAAATTTCTCTTTTCCCTTCTCTCTCTTTACTCTCTTTTCCCAAAAGTTATGCATTTTATTCATGATACTTTTTCTGATCCATCCATCTTAATGGATTCTTACTAATCTGAAATCTCTTCACACTTATAGTCACTTAGCACATATTATATCATATAGTGCAGTGTCTTTCCCATTTTTTTTCTGTTTATAGTTCATCTCCTGAGTTACATTCTCAGCTCCAGTTCTGGCTGTGTGACACTGCAAGTTGGTCTCCTTGAGATTCACTTACCTCAGCTGTTAAAATCCAGGATAACCTGAAATGTCTCTACCTTTTGTATCCCTGTTGTACAGAGCCTTGAAAGTAGTAAATTCTCAACAAACACTTCAGATTGATTACAAGGGCTCACTGTGTATGTTATATACTTGAAAATGCACAGATGGAAGATACTATATAAAATGTTAGCTATTATTCTAAATTAATTCTATTCATCTGTTGAGTGTGTTATTTCCCTCAAAACTGACTTTGTTACACTGTGTTTTGCTAAAATTAAGTAAAAGCCTCTTTTTTTATATTCTTAGCATATGTTAGATCTAAAGGAAGATATAAAAGATTATTAATCTTGTTGATGAAAGGCTCTAACATGCTATCAACTAGAGGGTCAGTAAACAATAACTACTATTACAGATAACATATATCCAGGGCTTACAATGTGTCAGGCAATGTTCCATGCTCTTTAAATATATTAACTTATGTAATCTGCAAAATAACCATATAAAATAGGTAGCATTCTTATCCTTGCTTTATAGATGGAGAAACGGAGACATCATTTATGAGACTTCCCTAAACTTAGGCCTAATGTGGTAGGCTGAATAATGGCCCTTCAAACATGTTCATATCCTAATCCTCAGAACCTATGAATGTTACCTTACATCTTAAAGGGGACTTTGCAGGTGTGATTAAATTAAGGATCTTGACATGGGAAGATTATCCTGTATGTACTATCCACGTAGGCCCAATATAATCACAAGGGTTCTTAAAACAGGGAGGCAGGAAGATCAAAGATGATCAAAGAAGGAAATGGGCCAGTGAAAGTCAGAGTGATGTGCTTTGAATATGGAGGAACAGGGCCTTGAACCAAGGAATGCGTGCCATCTCTAAAAGCTGGGCAAAACAAGGAAATAGGTTCTTCCCTGGAGCCTCCAGAAGGAATGCAGCTCTAACGATGCTGTGGCTTTATCCTAGTAAGACTCATTTTGAACTTAAGGCCTCCAGAACTGTAAGAAAATTAATTTGAGTTGTTTCAAGCCACTAAGTTTGTGGGCATTTGTGACAGCTGCAATAGGAAACTAATACAACACACATATAGTTAGTTCTAAGGGACTTTAGTCTGGAAGTAGAACAGGCTGAAAAATATTCTTCCTGGAAATGCTAAAATAAAGGACTTACTAGAAAGCGATAAACTTAAGGGATTCTAGCCAAACAAAGGAGCTCCACTTGAGGAGTCATTTACAGACCTTGCTCTGTTACTGGCTAGCTCTCAGATGCTGAACAAATCACCTCAGCTCTTAGAGCTTAGTTTTCTCATCTTTAAAACGAGGATAGTGGCTGGGCATGGTGGCTCATGCCTGTAATCCCAGCACTTTGGGAGGCTGAGGCAGGCGGATCACCTGAGGTCAGGAATTTGAGACCAGCCTGGCCAACATGGTGAAACCCCATCTCTACTAAAAATACAAAATTATCTGGCATGGTGACAGATGCCTGTAATCCCAGCTACTTGGGAGGCTGAGGCAGGAGAATCTCTTGAACCTGGGAGGTAGAGGTTGCAGTGAGCTGAGATAGAAGCCACTGCACTCCAGCCTCGATGACAGAGCAAGACTCTGTCTCAAAAAAAAAAAAAAAAAAAGGAAGATAGTCTACTGGTGTAACTGGGTCATTTATGTGAAAGTTATTTGAACAGATAATATATACATACTCATAGTACAGAATTGAAAAAGTTTACATGAAAAGTTGTTCTCTCACTCCTTCTCCTTCAAATGTCCAAGTCCCCTTCCCAGAGATAGTTGTTACCCATTTTCTTAAGTGTTCTTCTAGAGATTTTCCATGCATTTACAAAGGTATACATATGCATATTATTTTTATTGCACAAATGATTGCACCTTAAACATACTGTCCTGCACTTTGCTGTGAAAATGACAAATAACTTGGGGATTATTCCATATGATTTCATATTAGTGTATACTGTGACTCATCATTCTTTTAAATAGCATATTCCATTGTTTCTCTTTACGAGACCGTATTTAACATGTCCTCTGTGGAGACGTATAGATTCTTTCTGGTCTTTTGCTAATGTAAACAAAGCTACAGCATATATCTTGTTACATGTTACTTTGTATGTGTTTCAGTATATCTATAGAGTAAATATATGAAATTCTGGAGTTAAAGTATGTATTAATTTAAAAGTTTAATAAATATTGTCAAATTATATTCCCAAGTGGTGTATTCTAGTTGTCTCTTGCTATATATCAAACTACTGCATATTTAGTGACTTATTATTATCTCTCACTGTTCTAGGGGTTGATGGGCTCAGCTGGGTGATTTCTGCTTGACGTTTCCTATATACCTGCATTTGGATGGCTGCTGAGGGAAGAGTCATCTGAATACCTTTCCCTCACATGTTAAGCACCTGGGCTAGAACAGCTATGGAGTGAGAACAAAAAGTTTTCAGCCAGCTTTTATTTACCTTAAAATAGGACTTCTCTACATGCCCACCAGCATGTCCCAGACATATCACAGAAGCTGTGAAAAGCCACAGACATAAAGAGGCCATGCAGAGAGGAACAGTGGCCAGGTAATGTCTATGAACAGATGATCAATGACCAGAAGGACTTCTTCAATGCCTTAGCCCTGTGTAGAAAATCCCTAAATTATGACTCATCAGGAGGTGAGGTGACAAGAAGTAGAAACCCTCAATATAAATTTCTGCCAGCCCTACAGAATAAGGGCTGTGAATATAGCACATTAAATCATGTGGTAGACTTCACTGGTCTACATACACTCTGCTGTAAAATATAGAAATATTTCCATTTATTCAATAAGTGTTTTATTTAGTACATTTTTTTTGATAGCCACTGAAATAGCAGACATGGTTTCTACTTGTGGGACTCTAACAGGCCAGGAATTAAATAAATCATCATACTATCACCTGCTTAGTTACAATAATGAAAAATACCATGAAGGACAAGTAAAAGGTGTGCTAAGGCATTATAACAGAGACCTAATCTAGACCAGGAGCTCAGGTAACCTCTTTGACAAAATGATACTGAGGGAGAGCGGCAGCTTTTCAGAAAAAGTGTCCAAAGAGAGGTACACTTTTTACGATTTTGAAGTTGATGAGGACAGTGATGGAGTTGGACTATGTTTCATAAGAAGTTGTTGTGGAAATAACATATTTTTCTTTTGAATTAAAAGGTTTAACCGCTAAAAACTAGAAATTTTAGTTTAGCAAATGAATA
This sequence comes from Mandrillus leucophaeus, assembly GCF_000951045.1. Classification (NCBI taxonomy): domain Eukaryota; kingdom Metazoa; phylum Chordata; class Mammalia; order Primates; family Cercopithecidae; genus Mandrillus; species Mandrillus leucophaeus. Next base: position 249,728 of record NW_012098721.1, on the reverse strand, counting down.
TGGAAGAAAATAATACAAGTGTCTTGCAAAAAATGCTTCTACAATAATTTTTTAGTGATTGTTCTAATAGCCTAAATTCAAAACTACCTAAATATCCCACGGTAGTGAATTATTTAAATAAATATGGTACAAATACCCAGTAGAGTATTATTCAGCTTTAAAAATGTGTTTGTAGGTAATTGATTAATTGATTATACGAAAAAGAGCTGAAAATAATAATATCCTATTTTATGAAAAAATTTAATACAGAGATGTATGTTGACATAGAAAATCAGATAACTAAGATTACTTCTGAGCAGTAAGGTCATTTTCTTCATTTAGCATGTCTGAATTTTCTAATTTTTCTCCAAAGTTTTGTACCAAGGGAAAAAATGAGAAGAGTACATCTTAATTTTAAAAAGTCATTAAACCTGTAATATTTTGCCTGGATATAAAAAGTCTTGGTGGTAGGGGTCATAAGACCGGGGAAAAGAAGGTGGTAGCTGGGGAGGACTTGTGTCCGTGTTTATATTCAACACCTTCCCTGAGAACAAGAAAAGAGACTTTTTAACCTTCTGCCAAAAGGCAGAATCAGAATAAAAGTATGATGTTATACAGCAGGAAATTCCACTTCTGAAGAAGAGTTTCTCTGGCGGAAGCAGAGACATCCAATGGGATGAGGCTGCCTGAACACAGGGTGGGATCCCCTTCCTGCTATGTGAACAGCACAACTGCCCTAGAAGGCACAGGGATCAGAGGTGGCATGAGGGACTTCTGTGTAGGTGAGTGGTAGACAGCTGCTCTGGAGTTCTTTCCAGATTTTATGTCTGTGATTTCATGAATTTCAACACCTCCCCTCAGGCCTTGCACATAGCCATGTTTGGAGTGTTTTGAGGCTCGTATTTACTGGCTCTTGGCTGGGAAAGTAAAAAGGAATGCCTGGATCTCTTATTTTTATTATGTTTTAACTTCTTCACTGGAAATCAGGCTTATGAAAAAATATGTGATGTTATTATTTTAATTTTATTTACAGGCTCATTTGATTCAATTATTCTCGTGAAAACTAGTTCCATCTTTTATTTTTGTTCAAAATCTGTCAGCTCCAGGACGCGGCAAAGGTTTACTGTCTTTTAAACATCTCATCTAAGCTTTTTAAAGAACAGCTTGAATCCAAAGTTCATGGCTTTTGGCCATAAGGAGTGGCGAGAAAATAGAGGTCTCCCTTGCTCCCTTGCTTATAAAAAAAGACATCTATCGTAACAAGTATACTTATAAGAAGTTCACATGTAATAATGATACAGATTTAAAGGTGGAGAATCTCCTGAGGTTCAGATCATGTTCCTGTGGTTACTCTGCTGTCTGACCTGCATAGACTCTCCCACTGAGATCTCTGTGCTGAAGCATATTTCATGCATCGTGTTCTAATCTTTATTCCTCTGTTCCATCTTGGACCATTGCAAAAAGCATGAGCCATTTTGGAGCTGCATTCAAAGAAGTGTATGTGTTATTTTGACAGTGGCGCCACAGAGACGAACCATTTATTCTTGCTACAAATGGCGTGAAAAGCATGAGAGCTAATGCATTCAGTCGCTTTCAGTTTCTAGGAAAATAATGCTGTTAGTTTCTTTAGAAGCTCCTCGCACACAGCACAATGGGATACAAACTGCTGTTTTGATTGCCAGCAGGGTGGACTCTTTTAGAATACAAATTAAGTGCTGAGCTCCCCCTAGTGACAATAATATAGCTACATTTAAGTACTTTAATACCTTCGCATACTTTGCAATTCAATTCAATTATGTTTAATTCTGTTAAATTCAGTTGCTTTCATTTCCCCTTCATTTTATACAACAGGTATTTATCAAGTCAGAAATTTTGCTAAGGAAACATTTAGTAAAACTGTAATTCTAAAGGATCACTAAAAGTAGAAATTACAATAACTGAAAATACTTCATGTGAGTACAGCAGAGTGTGAAAAAGACAATATTCAAGCTCTATTAGTTTGCGTTCTTGACTGCCATCTCCTCAGTCTCCCCACTCCACTGCAGCCTCTGGTAACCTTCATTTTACTCTCTGTTTCTATGTGTTTGTCTTTTTTATACTCCATATATAAGTGAGATCATAAGTGAGGTATTTGTCTTTCTGTGTCTGGCTTATTTCACTAAACATAATGTCTTCCAAGTTCATCCATGTTTTCACAAATGACACGATGATAGGGTTTCCACTGTGTGGAAATTTTCTTTATAATTCATAGAAGATTATAGGTCATTGAGTATGACGTTAGCTATGAGCTTGTCCTATTTGGCCTTTATTGTGTTGAGGTACATTCCTTCTATACCTAATTTTTTGAGAGGTTTTTTTTTCCTAATCATTAAAGGATGTTGAATTTTGTTGAATAACTTTTCTGCGTCTGTTGAGATTATCATATGGTTATTGTCCTTTATTCTGTTGATGTGATATATCACAGTTTTTGATTTTACTTATGGTGAACCATCCTTGCATCCCAGGGATAAATCTCACTTGATCAAGGTGAATGCTCCTTTTAATATGCTGTTCAATTTGGTTTGCGAATATTTTGTTAAGGATTTTTGCATCCATGTTCATCAGGAATATTGGCCTGTAATTTTCTTTACTGGTCTTTGGTATCAGGAAGACGCTGGCCTTGTAAAACAAGTTTGGAAGTTTCCCTCCTCTTCAGTTTTTTGGAAAAGTTACAGAAGGACTGGTATTAGTTCCTCTTTAAATGTTTGATAGAATTCAGTAGTGAAGCCATCAGTGGAACTTGTTTACACTTTATATCACTTAATCTTCACAACAACCCTATGACATAGTTACTATTTTCATATTATAGATGTCACAACTATGGTACAAAGAGGTTAAGTAACTTTTCTAGGGTCCCACAGCTGGAAAGTGACAGAACTAGACGTTTGAACCCAAGGAGCAGAATGCCAAAACCTTTCCCACTGACCTTTCTTGTTTCCCCCAAATAGTATTTCACTGAGTTCCTTGAGAAACATTTGATTGAGTGCTTTCAGTATGCTAGACTTGTGGTGGGTTCTGTGGATACCTTGGTGTGTAGGACTAACAATAAAGATGGAGGCCAATAGATGGTTATGGAGCAATGTAATAGGTGGTGGTAGAAGTCAACATAGGAGCTTAGAGAGGAGACTGACTAGAAAAAGCTTCTTGTAAGTATTGATAACTGACTTCAACTCTGGTCAGTGTGTAGGGATCAGCCAAACAAAAAGCTAAGGAAAGTGCTTTCCAGGCAGAAGCTGGATGTCTGAAGGACTGGAGGCTCTGGAGAGCAAATTTGCTGAGATAATGAAAGTGATCAACATGGTATCAGGGACTGGGAGAAAAGAGGGAAACTGCAAAGCTGAACAGGCCAACACTGGATATTAAAGAGTCTCTTTCTTTAATATTTTTAATGTTTTCTTGTTTCTGTAAAAATGAAACGTTCATTTTTTGAAAAGGGTTTTCATATTGTATGTATTAAAATAATACATGCAAGTACAAAGAAAAAGATAATAATCATCTGAAATCTTTCATTCTGAGATTACACCTGTTGACATTTTATTGAACATCCAGTAACTTTATACATATATAAACATACATATACCCATATATGTGTGAGTATGTTTACATATGTTTAGAAAGTGGGATCATACTCTGCATGCTGTTCTGTAACTTCCTTCCATTTATATGTCAGTGATAAGAATCTTGGACTTTATTCTGAAGAAGGATAAGTGAAACATTTTAAACATGATAGTAACAATTATATTTGTATATTATGAAAAAGCATTATAACAGCATTGTATAGTAGCAATCTGAGGCTCCTGGTGGCAGAAAGACTAATTAGGAAACTGTTTTGGAGACCCAAGAAAATGATGACATAAACCCAGGCAGTGGCAGTGCGATGGAAAAAGGGGATGCGTTCAGATAATGTGGCCGTAAGCTCAGTGGCTTCTGTGGCTATAGAGCCAAGGTTGTCAAGTCGCGGGGGATGAGGGGAGAGAGAGAAATCTTCAATAACTCCCAGGTTGCTGGTTCAGGACCATGTGTAGGTGTTAGTGACACTGACTAAAGTTTAGGGTGCCTATGGGATAGCCAACTAGTGACAGCAGGTAAGCATTCAATATGCAGGTGTGAAGCTCAAGATGGAGGTCAGAACTGAAGACAGAATTCTGAACATCATCAGTGGTTAAAACCATAAAAACTGAGGACTTAATAATGGGAGACATCAAAATGTACAGGCCAGGGTGAGGACTTTCAGTAGGGACTTTGTTTGGGTCAGTGTTGTATCCTCAGACATCCCCTAGCACATAGTGGGCTCAAAAATGTTTTTTTTGTTTTTTGTTTTTATTTTGAGATGGAGTCTTGCTCTGTCACCCAGGCTGGAGTGCAGTGACCAGATCTCAGCTCACTGCAAGCTCCGCCTCCCGGGTTCACGCCATTCTCCTGCCTCAGCCTCCCGAGTAGCTGGGATACAGGCACCCGCCACCTCGCCTGGCTAGTTTTTTGTATTTTTTAGTAGAGACGGGGTTTCACCGTGTTAGCCAGGATGGTCTCGATCTCCTGACCTCGTGATCCGCCTGTCTCGGCCTCCCAAAGTGCTGGGATTACAGGCTTGAGCCACCGCGCCCGGCCAAAAATGTTTCTTTAATGAGTAAATGAATAATAATAATAAACATTCTATTTCAACATGACCTCTTCTAGTTGTGGCAGCATAATATTCTGTTGAGTATATACAGAACAATTTGCATATCTATTTCCTTATTGTTCAGTTATCAATGGCTGCCATAACAAATTGCCCCAAATTTTAGTGGCATAAAACAAAACCTATTTTGTTCTGCAAATAGATCCTGTGCGTCAGGAATTTGAAAGGACCACAGAAGAATGGCTTGCCTATTCTGTCTGGGACCTCAGCTGGGGACATTTGAAGGCTGGTATGACGTAATGGCTAATGCTGAAATCATCTAAAAGCTTGTTTGCTTACATGTCCGGTTCATGCTGGCTGTCAATTGAGACCTCAATTGGGGCTGTTGATGTAACATCATGGGTTTCAAGAGTGAGTATCCCAAGAGAACTGGGAAGAAGCTATATGGCCTTTTATGATCTGGCCTAGCAAGTCAAATGGTCATACTTCTGCCATAGTTACAAACCCACACAGATTCAAGGGGTAGAAACATAGACCGCCACCAGTCAGTGGGAGAAGTGTCAAAGTCAAAGTCACATTGTAAGAAAGCATGTGGGATGAGATATATTGTTTGGAAAAATACACTCTGTCAGAGCTCTTGTACCTGTGTTCTGCACTATTTGTCAATGACCATAGCCTTTTATCTATATCTCTCTTAATCACCATGTCACAATATTGACAACATTAAGTAGACAATCAACTAAAACCCCTAAATTATTCCCAAATGAACTGAGAAGACAGCTACTTCCCTTTCATCGCATACATGCTTTTAAACACAGACTTTGCATTAATTACAATTAAATTTAATTATCATTCAATACATTTCTAATGAGTCTCTGTCATTTCCTGAGTATTGTTCTAGGCAATGGAGATAGGCTGAATATGATACAGAAAATGTTTTATTCTTTCAAGAAGTTTACAATCTAGAGGGATAATTAGAAATTTCTATACGAGGTGATGGAAATTTCTGTTAGCTTACTTTTCTAACCATCAATCACTGGTAAGATACAATTAGCTTTTAGAGTACAGTATCATGAAACAATAATTTAATGGCTTTCCAGACACAAGACATATGATGCCACTGGCATTCCCCAATCTACTAGTCCGATGACCTCTAAAAACAGGAAATGAAATGATTGAGGCATGACTTGTGCTTCATCAGTTCATACTGACTTGGAATGATCACTGCTTCCCTTTTTTCCAACTCTTTTTCTTATTGTAAATATCTTAATAATCTTAAACATCTTTATTAGTGTTTAGTGGCCATTTTTATTTTAATTTTTATGGGTTCAGAACCCCCTAGAACCTCTCTGAAGACATTAAACATACTTATTTCAGCACCTTATTCTGTGCCCTATATTGCATTTTCTCAGGTTTTAGTTTCTGATTATTGAGTTTGTTGCTTCTCTGTACATCTTCTTCTTCTTCTTCTTCTTTTTTTTTTTTTTTGAGATGGAGTCTTGCTCTTGTCACCCGGGCTGGAGCAGTGGCACGATCTTGGCTCACTGCAGCCTCCGCCTCCCAGGTTCAAGCTATTCTCCTGCCTCAGCCTCCTGAGTAGCTGAGATTACAGGTGCACACCACCATGCCTGGCTAATTTTTGTATTTTTAATAGAGATGGGGTTTCTCCACGTTGGTCAGGCTGGTCTCAAACTCCTGACCTCAGGTGATCTGACCGCCTTGGCTGTAATCCCAAAGTGCTGGGATTACAGGTATGAGCCACGGTGCCGGGCCACTCTGTACATCTTTTTGGTTGTTTGTTGATTCTTGGTTGTTTGGTCATTTTAATAGACAGGATACTAATTTGAAGATTGTTGGTTTCTGGAGAGTGTAAAAATTCTTGTTTGCCAGAACTACCACTCATCCCAGCAATCCCATTACTGGATATATAACCAAAGGAATATAAATTACTTTACCATAAAGAGACATGCATGCAAATGTTCATTGCAGCACTATTCACAATAACAAAGACATGGAATCAACCTAAATGCCCATCAATGGTAGACTGGATAAAGACAATGTGGTATATATACACTATGGAATACTATGCAGCTGTTAAAAAGAATGAGACTGTGTCTTTTGTGGGAACATGGATGGAACTGGAGGCCATTATCCTTAGCAAACTAACACAGGAATAGAAAACGAAATGCCCATGTTCTCACTTATAAGTGGGAGCTGAATGATGAGAACACATGGACACAAAGAAGTGAACAGCAGACACTGGGGTCTACTTTGAGGCTGGAGGGTGGGAGGAGGGAGAAGATCAGAAAAGATCAGTACTGTTGGGTACTTGGCTTAGTACCTGGTGATGAAACAATCTGTAAAACAAACCCCCATGACGCGGGTTTTCCTATGTAACAAACCTGCACGTGAACCACTGAACCTAAAATAAAAGTTAAATATAAATAAGTAAATAAATAAAATAAAAGAATTCTTGTTTGCATGGCTAGAAGCTTAAGTTTGGGGTAAACCAGGTCCGACTCAAGCAGCTATGTGTGGCAGAGAGAAGATGGGCTTTTCTTTTAAGATGTGAGTATGGTTTGTTTACAGAATATGCAGCTATCATTAGCTGGTGGCGAGGCCCTAATTCTCTGGACTGAGTGTCCATGTTGAGAATCTTTTATACAGAAGCTCTCACTATGTACAGCCTGAGGCACACATCCGCATTGGACCTTAGGTGGCACGAGGACCAGCTCTGCCTTTACTTGTTGCCTGGCCCCTGCCCAGGGCTTCCTTCTGCCAGTCAGTCTGTTTATTTTGATTGTGAGGCTTTTGCAGAATTCTGCTGGGCAATCTTTTATTTTTAAAGTTCTTGTTCATGGGTCTGGATTCATGGGTTGCTTAGCTCTGTTATATTTCAGCATCAATATATTCCAGAAATTCCTCAGTATATTCCAATAACCACTTCTGAATTTTCTAAAATGTATTGAGGTTAATTTTATTTAATTTTACTCTCCTGACACTTCTATGGGATTTGGGAGGAAAGGTAAATGCATGCATCCAGTCAACCAGCTGTGTCAGGAAGCCACTTACTCCTTTCCATGGTAACCAGTTACTAGAAAGCTGCACTGGGAATCACAGCAACCTTGTCCAGTGTGTGCTTTTTAGAAGATAGAATTTTTTTTCTGCTCTTACATTAGATCATGCTTATATCCCTTCTTTGAAATTCTTAAAAGATTACTGAGAACAGACCTGTGCTGACATGGACAACTCCTTTTAGTACTCTGAAAACTATTTCTCTTGAACAATGAAAATAACTAAATGGACTTCATATTCCTCATCTATCAAATGAACTTTGGGTCTTTCTTAAATGTGCTTGTTTTATCTTTTCCAAGTGCTGAAAGTTTTCATTGAAGTTATTTTTCTTGATAGAAAAGAAGAGGATCAGACAGAACTTGTGTAGTTCTAAGTGTTTATTTTCACCTGTTAAACATTGCACTACCATCACTAATGATAAGAAATCCTTCTTGTCTTCATTATTTCTCAACAACTGCTTTCTCAAGTCTAAACTCATTTATTTATTTATTTTTAGGGATGGGGTCTTGCTCTGTCACTCAGGCTGAAGTGCAGTGATGCAATCATGGCTCACTGCAGTCTCAAACTCCTGAATTCAAGGAATCCTCCTGCCTCTGCCTCCTGAGTAGCTGAGACTACAGGCGCGTGGCACCATGCCTCACTAATTTTTTTGATTTTTGATTTTTTTCTGTAGAAGTGAGGATCTCGTTATGTTGCCCAGGCTTACTTAGAACTCCTGGCTTCATGAACTCATTTAAAGATTTGGCACCCTAGCATTATTCGTAGAGGTCCAGTCATGACTCTCAATTTGTTTTTTATTTTATACCTCTGCTACAAATTTGTGTACCTGTCCATTTAAAATCTGAGCTTTTGAAAGAACTCTGCACAATGTTCACAGCACAAGGGCCTTAAGGCAGAGGGGGAAACTAAAGGTCAGAGAATGAGGAGTGAATCATTGGTGATGAAATACAGGCAATATGAATGGCAAATTATGAAGAATTTGCTGGTGAACCATTTCACATGTAATAGTACCTCCTGCTGAGATGGTAGATTCACTGTCACATCTGACCCATGTTGTTATAACTCTTTTCCACTGAAAGATACATCTGAGTCACCTAGACCAGCAGACATTTTCTCTGACTTCCATCATGTACACGGTGTCCTATAGATATATTCCAAAGCTCTTTCAGATATGCTATTACACGTACATTTCCTTCCCATTTTCTTTTTCTTTTTTTTTGCCCCAATAGGAATGGTGTCCTTAACCTCCCATGTTCATAACAATTTGTTTTTTTTTTTTTTGAGACAGAGTCTCACCCTGTTGCCCAGGTTGGAGTACATACAGTGACACAATTGCGGCTCACTGCAATGCCTGCATCCCAGGTTCAAGCGGTTCTTCTGCCTCAGCCTCCCAAGTAGCCAGGACCACAGGTGCCCGCCACCATGCCTGGCTACTTTTTATAGTTTTTAGTAGAGATGGGGTTTCACCATGTTGGCCAGGCTGGTCTTGAACTGCTGACCTCGTGATCCACCCGCCTCGGCCTCCCAAAGTGCTGGGATTACAGGTGTGAGCCACCGCGCCCAGCCATTCATAACAATTTTTGAATGAAGGAGGATACCGGTAGCCAGGGGAGAATGGACTGTGCTTTCAGGCATAGAGAAAGGGTTCAGGAGAGGAGGGGAAGTGAGGTCAGCAGGTGGGAATGTGCAACAAGCACCTCTCTCCCTGGTTCTTCTGTAATCACTGTTTCTCTTCTTTGAAACTCCTTCCTGGCTTTATCAATACTACATGCTCTTGATTTCCCTCTTACATTTCCAGCTCTTCTCAGTCTCCTTTTCTGGCTTCTTTTCATCCATTAAAACTTCTAATTTTTTTTAAAAGGCAAAAGCTTGCAGCATCCAAAGTGATATTCTCTATGGAACTTAACATGGAATGTTATTTTTGCCTTGTGAGAAGCACTTTTAGGTTATTCAAAACAAAAGCTGAAATTGGAAAGAAATGTAACCAAATGCCTAGTGTAATAAAAAATGTGTTGATGGCCGGGTGTGGTGGCTCATGCCTGTAATCCCAGCACTTTGGGAGGCCGAGGCAGGAGGATCACTCAAAGCCAGGAGTTTGAGACCAGTCTGGACCACACAGTGAGATTCTGTCTCTACAAAAACTAAACTAAAAAAAAAAAAAATTAGTCAGGCATAATTTCACATGCCTGTAATCCCAGCTACTTGGGAAGCTTAGGCAGGAGAATCCCTTGTGCCCAGGAGTTCGTGGTTACAGCAAGCTGTGATCGTGCTGCTGCACTCCAGCTTGAGTGACACAGCATGGCCCTGTCTCTATTCAAAGAGGAAATCTGTTGAGATAGACTTTCACAATTCCAAAATAAGCATAGTTTCCTTAAAGAAAATGGCAGAAATACTCTGGTGCTTTCACTAACCCATTTAAAATCTGCTTAAACTTATTTATCATTGTATTTTAAAACATTTTTGTTACATTGTATTAGTGAACACAATTCAAAATAATACCAACCATTTAAAATAAATTTAGGAAGCTTAACTGGAAATGCTAAGCATTACCTAGATATGTGCAAATACAGATGCTCCTGACTACCAATGGAGTTGCATCCTGATAAACCCATCATGAGTTGAGAATACCATAGCAAGCCCATTTTAAGTTGAGGAATGTACAGAAAGTGAACCACTTTTGAGCTATTGTGAAGTGAAAACATGCAAGTTGAACCATCTTGAGTAGGGGACTGTCTGTAGCAAACAATTATATCCTCACCAAGTCTTGTATGTGCATCTTACTATTGATATAAAGGCATTGGATCTAGTGGACCTAATACTTGTGTATATTTTAAGCATTTTGAAAATTTTACTTAAAATGAATTTTATTTTTTACCTTCCATGGGCCGCTTAGCTAGCCTGATTAAGGGAGACAGTCTTGTTCTGTCATCCAGGCTGGAGTACAGTGGCGCAATCTGGGCTTACTGCAATCTCGGCCTCCCGGGTTCAAGTGATTCTCTTGCCGCAGCCTCCCGAGTAGCTGGTACTACAGGTGCTTGCCACCATGCCTGCCTCATTTTTGTACTTTCTGTAGAGACTGGGTTTCACCATGTTGGCTAGGCTGATCTTGAACTCCTGAATGCAGGTGATCCGCCCACCTCGGCCCCACAAAGTGCTGGGATTACAGGCATTAGCCACCGCGCCCGGCCATGGTTAACTTTTTAGAGTGAGTGTTGGGGTGGGAGATGGGAGCAAGACATGGGTGGGGGTGAGGGTGGGGGTTAGAGGGAGGTTGGACTGGTTGTGTTTGTAGCTGTAGGCTGTTTCCCAACTTTTGGAAAATATGTTTTTTTTTGTTTTTTGTTTTGTTTTTTTCTCTTTAGGAAGAGGAGAAATAGTCTAAATAACTAGGGAATCCTACACCAATAATTTAAAAATAATTAGAACAAATTCCTCTAATTAAAATTTCGTATGCTTTTTATAATTAAACTAACAAAGAAGTGAAAACAGGTACTCAGACTAATTCAAGTACATGCACATTCGTAGCAGCACTTTTTATAATAGCCAAAATATGCAGACGACCCCAAATGTCCATCAAGAGATGACTGGATAAACAAATCAGGAGATACATATGTGTGTGTGTGTGTGTGTGTGTGTGTGTGTGTGTGTGTATATGTGTGTGTGTGTGTGTGTGTATATATATATATTTGCAGTGGAATATTATTCAACCATAGTAAGTATTAAAACTTTTTACAAAAGTATTCATAGTACAGTATGTATGAATCTCAGAAACATTATGTTAAGTGAAAGAAGCTAGACCCAAAAGGTCAGACATTGTATGATTATTTATAGGAAATATCCAGAGTAGGTAAATCCTTAGAGCTAGAACATAGAATAGTGGTTGCCAGACAGTAGGGGGAGGGAGGAATGGAGACCAACTGTTTAGTGGGTACCCGGTTTCCATCTGGGTTGATGAAATACTTCCAAAACTAGATGGATGTGGTGGTTGCACAACATTGTGAATATGCTAATAGCCACTGAATTGTGCACTTCAAAATGTTAATTAATTTTATGTTATGTGAATTCCACCTCAATTAAAAACCAGTATATAGAACATAAACCTATTTTTTGGAAAATATTTAGACCCACTTTTAATTAGATTAGTTTTACAAGTAACTTGAGAGTTCTTAATAATAAAACACTGAAGGCCGAGTGTGGTGGCTCATGCCTGTAATCCCAACACTTTGGGAGGCCGAGGCGGGCAGATCACCTGAGGTCAGGAGTTCAAGACCAGCCTGACCAACACGGAGAAACCCCGTCTCTACTAAAAATAAAAAATTAGCTGGGCGTGGTGGCACATGCCTGTAATTCCAGCTACTCAGGAGGCTGAGGCAGGAGAATCACTTGAACCCAGAAGGCGGAGGTTATGGTGAGCTGAGATCGCGCCATTGCACTCCAGCCCGGGCAACAAGAACGAAACTCCATCTGAAAATAAATAAATAACAAAACACTGATTTTAAAATCATGTGACTTTGTAGGGTATCTGTATATAAATCCTGAAATTATCTGTCTGCTATAGATAAAGGCCTGTGTTTTATAGCTGGTTAATGTGATGAATAAAACAGCACTGTGAAGCTTCATCTCTAACCAGGACTAGATACATATAGGCTATGAACAGTTTTCAAATATTTTTTAAATACAGTTCTGCTTGGTAACAAGTTAACTGTCCTCCTAACATGAAATGAATAGATTTTTAATGGAAATAAGAGAAATAGCTATCTTGATTTCTTGACCCTTTCACAATAAGCTACGATAAATTATATAAAGTTTATTTTAACAATACACAGCTTAAGACTTGTCTAGCAAGCACAACCCACAGATATTTGAATCTGATACTTTTTATACCTGCAGAAGGTTTATGTATGAAAAGCCTGCAATGATGTGCAACAAAATGTTCACAGTGCTTATTTCTGTACTTATCTGTAGTGAGTTTATTTTGTGATTATCTGTACCTTTTAACTTTTCAACAATAAGTATGTGTTACTTGAATAAAGATATACTTTTTATAATGTCCATGCCTCCATATTTAACCTGCTATTCTTTCTTTGCAATCTCAGATACAGTCTTTACTCTTGAACTTTATTGCCAAGTACCAGGACAAAGGCTTTCTTCTTGCTTCCTGGTGACACTTTTAGGCAAATATCCTCTTTTCATCCTTCAAAAACCTGTTCTCAAGCCATGTTACTCCTGGGCATCTCAGCCAACCGTGAATGGCCTTGGGGTAAAAAAGAGCAGTAGACAGATGCCAGGATAACCCACCACCTTTCTCTTTTCGTTGACACGCTTCAGCCTCAATCAACTATATCTGCTCTTTATTGCCACACCTCATGGTGGAGCTTTCTGCTTCTTCCTGATCCAATAGGGCAATCAATCCAATTTGGAATTGGTTGTTTATGGGTTGTTTATCCCTTTATCTCTGGAATTCTTGTTTATGGGTTTATGAATTCTTGTTAAATCCAGTATCCCTTAATCTCTAAAGGCAGAAATTTTAGGTAACTCCAGAGAGTACGTAAGGCCGTGTGAATTAAGGAAAATTGCCAAGGTCACATCACTAGACAGTCATGTCTAGCCAGAATCCAGACTCCAATTCTAGGGAATCTGGTTTGTTTCTCTAAACCATAATGCCATGGATGTGAAGCCTAATTCAAGAACATCTCCATGGCAAACTCTTGGTTTAGTTAGAGAAATAAGAAAACATGACAAAGAATGTGTCATCGACTTCTGTTTAAATGTTCAAGTTCCTCATCTTCAAGGATTTGCTGGATGACAGCTAACAGTCAGATTGGATGATTCACAAAGACGGTTTCCAGTGTTTTAAAAAAATATGCTGGGGACTTTCATAGAAATTTCTACTTTTCTGAAAGCATTTTATTTCTTCATCTTTCCCTTCCTGCTCATATGCACATTCTTGTTTTCTTCCTGCTGACTGCACATAAACAGGATGTGTGGAAAGCAAGTTTAAGAGGTAACTAAGTGAAAGGTTCACTGTTGATATAAATCAAGAGTAGATCAGTGAAGTGGAAACCAGTGGAACTGCTTTGTAGTTAGTATTCAGAGACACTGGCAAAAGAAACTAATGTTGGTTCATTGTGAGCTAATAAAAGCAATAACCACTGGAAGATAGAGCTGAACTTTTGTTTAATTATTTTACTTTTACTATGGTAATATTACTTAATAACTTTCCTTTAATTAACTCATTAAGATCATAAGTGAGTGCTTTTAATATTAAGTATGCACCCCCCTGCCCAAATTATACTGGTTGAATTTTCATGTTAAAGCAAAAATAAATATTAATATAAAATATTTAATCAGATATTTTTAAAAGTTCAGTAGTAAAGTAAACCAACTCCAGCAGAGAAAGGGTTATCTCTCACACACACACACACACACACACACACACACCCCCCCAACTGATGAGTTTTCTTTGCCAATAAAAAAAACCAACAAGCAAAACTGATCAAGAAACAAGACTATAGTTGGCCATGGTGGCTCACGTTTGTGATCCCAGCCTTTCAGGAGGCTGAGGTGGGCAGATCACCTGAGCTTGAACCCAGGAGGCCAAGGTTGCTGTGAGCTGACATGACACCATTGCACCCCAGCCTGGGTGACAGAGCGAGAACAAAACAAAACAAAAGAAACAAGGCTGTAGACAAGTCTGGGCTATTTTAGAAAATGGCACATGGTTGTTAATATCCAGTGAGTTCTACTTAGATTTTCTTCTGTTTTTTCTTGTTCACCAACCAAATCTGTTAGTCAAGGGTAATAAAACGACTAAGTGTATTTTGTTGTTGGAGTTACAACATACAAGAAAAAAGAAAACATAGGAAGCAGCATTACTGAAACACAATTTTGGAAAACATTAATTCTAAGTATTGTGAACTAACTCCAAGAGGTATTCCAATGGACATTCCCCCCATCATACTTTAGGATGTGGAAGACCTTTCATTAAAAACCCCAAGGAAAAAAATTTAGTTATTTCCTTTTTGGAAAAAATCCATAATTCTATCAACCTCGTTATTAAAAAATTCTTTCATTTCCTCTCTTTCATGGTGAAATTCCCTCCTTTGTCTTTGGAAGTGAGTTTGGTTATTACCTTTTTAAATATTTTAGATTATCTGTAGAAAGAGGGAGAACCATGAATAGAATCACATTGTTGAGCTATGATTCGAGGTACTTATTTGCCCTTAAGAAATATTACATTGCTTCCTTGTTTTAGTAAATGCTCTGATTTATTTCCTTTAATGCCCAGGGGGTTTGTTGTCACATTTTCACTTTGAAGACAGAAATTTCCCACGCTTTCCCATAGTGAATTAATATTGACATTCATTAACAAGACTAACAACAAGTGTCAAAATAATAAATGAGTAGCCCAGTGAGTAGGAAGGTAGAAATTACTTATTGTTTTTCCTTGGGGTGGTAATTAGCTACAGTTTGCCTTGTCTGTAAAATCACAAGTAAAATGTGGATTGTGTTTCATGAGATGAAAAGAACATTTTGAACACAATATCTTGAGTTAGTTCTCACAACACCTCTATTAGAAAAGTATGATCATCACCATTTTTACTGACAAAGTCATCCCCAGAGAGGATAACCAAGTAGGAAGAGGATTCAAACTCATCATCTTGACTCCAAACTATAAGCTTTTTCTGCAGTGCCTTCTTCCTTCCCTCCCTTTCAAAGTTTTGTTTCCTTCCTTTTAACTATTCTTATTTCCAATTCTAAGGCAAAGCATTTGTATAAATACATTCACAGACATTTCTTATCTCTAATGGGTGATTTCTAGGCCCCTCTTTTGAGTATTCCCAAAGCTGAGGGAGAAAGGATGCTTCAAATTAGCTTTGCTATCAATTACACAGATTTTTCTTTCCTAATTAACCTGAAGGAATCCCATACATATAATTTAAGAACCGTGAAAACGGTTTTTGACTTTCTTTATTTTCATCTCTCCTTTCTCCTCCCCATTCTCTATTCTGGCATTGGAGAAGAGCTAGAGAGAACATCCTTACAGATGCACTTTTTTTTTTTTTCAGTGTGCCCTATTTTTTTTGGTAAAATTGTGGTGAAAAACACGTAATATAAATTTATACTCTTAACCATTTTAAGTGCATTATTACAGTAGTGTTAACTGTATCCACATTACTGCGTGACAGATCTCTATAACTTTTTCATCTTACAAAACCAAAATTCTTTGTCCATCAAATAACAACTTCCATTTCACCCCCCACTTAGCTCCTGGAAACCACCATTCTACTTGCTGTTTCTGTGGTTTCCCCTACTCTGCATAGCTTTACATAAGTGGAATTATACAGTATTTTTTCCTCTGTGATTGGCTTATTTTACTAAGCATAATATCTTCAAGGTTCATCGATGTTGTAGCATATAACAAAATTTCCTTCTTTTTTAAAAAGCTAAATATGTATATGCAACGTTTCCTTTATCCATTCATTTACAAACAGAATTTCAGGCTGTTTCCACATCTTGGCTCTTGTGAATAATGATGCAGTGAATATAGGTGAACAAATGCTTCTTCAAGCTCTTGCTTTATATTCTTTTGTATTTATACCCAGAAGTGGGATGCTACATCACATGGTAATTCTATCTTTAGTTTTTTGAGAAATCATGCTGTTTTCAATAGCAGCTACACCATTTTACATTTCTACCAGCAGTACACAAAGAATCAAATGTCTCCTCATCCTCACCAATACTTGTTATTTTCTGGTTTGTTGATAGTGGTCATCCTAATGGGTGTGAGGTGATATCTCATTGTGGTTTTGATTTGTGTTTTATTCTAATGATTAGTGGGTATGCCTTTGTAAAAAGAAATTAAAATTCTTTTCATAATTGAGTACATATTATGTTCTAGGAACTGTGCTTTGTGTGTTGCATGCATGCAATAGCTTGTTACTGTTAACAAACATCCTATGGGCTAAGTAGTAGTATCCTCACTTTGTACCAGGGGAAACTGAGAATCAGAGTTTAAGTTATTTTTCTAAGGACAGAGAGCTGCTAAATGGTAAGGCCAGAATTCAAAATCAGGTCTGAAACCAAAGCTCATATTTCTAACTACTGAGCTAGTCTCTCTATTCTCTCTTGGTCTTTTGCTTTGCCTATTAATTTCTTAATGTGTTGAATAGGTGACTAACACACTGTCCTACAAAAGGAAACAGAAAGTAACATTCATTAAGTGTCTGTTTTGTGCATGTGTACATGTGCGAAGTGAAGGAGGAAAATTCTTTCATTTTACACATTGAAGTATAAATCCATTTGCATGGTTACCGTCGTAAGTCAAATAGTGCAATGAAAGGAAAATTAAGCTTAGATTTCTTACCATATAGTCTCTGTAAACTTGAAGGTCTTTTTTTACTGGTAAATTTAATCCCAAGATATATGTATAAATTCCAGGCAGATAAATTCTAATTCCAATTAAGGAGTTGATTGTACCAGTGTAAAGAGGGAATCTCATCAGGAAGAGGATACACAACCAAACACACACACACACACACACACACACACACACACAGAGGAAGAAGGGGCTTAGCTAGGGATACAAGGAAGCGAAATAAATGATTACATAAATGTTGGAGCTACCACGTGGCCTATTTTCTCTGACACTGCTCTGTATTCTACTGTTTTCCCAGGTTAAGATGTTTACAGCTTCTTCCATTATAGTCACCTTGTTCTACTCCATTGCATGGCCCCATCTTGTTATGTAAGTGATATATAGCATTGGGTCCAGATTTATAAGATTAGTTTTGCTTGTGTAGCAACAAATTCAGAGCTCACTGTGACTTTTAAGATCACCCTAAGCCCCAGGAAAATTGATCCCGTGAAAATACAACTCTTAACTGTCTTTAGGAACCTCCTAATACTGGAATCTTTAGCCCAATCTTCACTTGATCACGAAAAGCATCAAGTGAATGAGAAACTAAAATTATTATTTATTTATTATTATTTTTTGAGGTGGGGGCCTCATTGTGTTACCCAGGCTGGGCTCAAACTCCTGGGCTTAAGTGATCCTCCCAGCTCAGCCTCCTGAGTGACTGAGACTGTAGATGGATGCACTGGGCCCGCTAAAATTACTTTTAACTGTGCCTTCCAACTAACAAACACATCTACTTCCACCCCCAATTATCAGGATAGAAATCCCTTGGGACGTACTACTGCAATTGTCCCAATTTGTAGCACTGATGATAATCAAAAACATCTCTAGGTAAAAGAGTATAAATATCTCAATAAACTTATTGTAAAAGAGGAAATAGAAATGCCTGTTGGTATTTATGATATTCATCAAGTGCTGCCAATGATGCAGGAGCGAATGAGCTAGTTAACATTTGTAGGCGAATATGGTATCATTTACAACCTTCTGCCACTAAATGAAAGAGGCAGCCTGGTAAGCTTGATAATGTATTTTGTATCACAGCCTTGAGTAACAAATCCATGAGCCAGAAACAGCAAGTCATATTATCTCAGCATTTCTAAATTTTATAGATTTACGATTGCTGAGTTAAAATGAAACTATCAGGTATACTAAATGTTGCATGTAGATATCGTATCTGGAATCATAGCCGTCTGTGAAAGTTATACACAGATTTATTATTTCATTTCATTAACCCATTTCGTCTATTCTCTGTACAAGTACTCTTTCACTCATTTTGTTTCCTTTTCCCATTTTAAATGATTTATCATTATTTCCTTCTTTTCTACTCTGTAAATATTTCAACATCTCTTAAGTTTTCTAATGAAACTTTATTGCTGTCCTTTCATAAGAAAAATGGCTTTGATTTTGAGCCATGAATGCAATGGAAGAAAAAAACAATGAGAGCCATAACTTCACTAAATAATTAGCACTCTATTTTCACTTGCTTAGTTTTAATTTTTAAGGCTTATTCACCATGAAGATTGTAGAGTTATCGAGTTCTGCAAAACATATGATAACACATCAGTAGATTCTGTCAGTTATTTCATGATGAAACACAAAATTTAAATCTAAAATACAAAGTATGTTGCAAAGAAGGTGAAATTTTTTTAGTGTAAATGACTTTCAAATGAGTATTTTTAATGGGGACATTCCAATAAAATTTTTAAATGTGAATTTCAGTTAACAAAAGAATTGTTCCTATGTGATAGAATTAGTGCTATTGGTATTCTTAGTTTACAAATGAGAAAACAGAGCCTTATCTTTATGGATAAGGAAAATGCCCAAAGTCATACAGTTCATAAGTAACTAAATGTGATTTGGATCAGGATTGTCATATTCCAAAAATCTGTTTTTGACCCAACATGCTATACTACAAATGTTCTTTTGTATTCTCTTATTTTTTCTTTCTTCTTTTTAAGAGACGAGGTCTTGCTCTGTCACTTGGACTGAAGTGCAGTTGAATGATCATAGCTCTCACCGCAGACTCAAAAACTCCTGGGCTCAATCGATTTTTTTTTTTTTTTTTGAGTCGGAGTCTCACTCTGTCGGCCAGGCTGGAGTGCAGGGGCGTGGCCTCGGCTCACTGCAAGCTCCGCCTTCCAGGTTCACACCATTCTCCTCCAGCTTACCAAGTAGCTGGGATTACAGGCATCCTCCACTATGCCCAGATAATTTCGTATTTTTAGTAGAGACAGGGTTTCACCATGTTGGCCAGGCTGGTCTCGAACTCCTGACCTCAGGCGATCTGCCCACCTTGGCCTCCCAAAGTGCTGGGATTACAGGCGTGAGCCACTGCACCCCACCTCAATCGATTCTTCTGCCTCAGCCTCATAAATAGCTGGGATCCTAGGCACAGGCTACTGTGTCAGGCTCTGCTATTTTCATTTGATATGTAATCATAAATATTTTTATATTTTTTTTGGAATATCATTTTTGTCAGCCATGGAATTCTCCACCAAGTTGATGCATAGTTTCTTTTGTTATTGTTTGTTTTTATTCTCACAAATAAAAGTATAGTTAACAAGTTAACATTGCCACACTTATCTTTTCAATTCTGTTAAATTTTGTCGTTAGGATAAATCCCTAGGTATGTATGTTTGATAAAGATTAGGTTTTTAAAAAGTTGTCTTTGTTTCTCATAGGTTTTTTTTTTTTTTTTTTTTGAGACGGAGTCCCACTCTGTCACCCAGGCTGGAGTGCAGTGACGTGATCTCGGCTCATTGCAGTCTCTACCTCCCAGGTTCAAGTGATTCTCCTGCCTCCGCCTCTCAAGTAGCTGGGATTACAGGTGACAGCACCATGCCCAGCTGATTTTTTTTTTTTAGTAGAGACAGGGTTTCCCCATGTTGGCCAGGCTGGTCTCAAACTTCTGACCCCAAGTGATCTGCCCACCTCAGCCTCCTAAAGTGCTGGGATTATGGGTGTGAGCCACCATGCCTGGCCTCTTTCTCATAGGCATTTATTTTACCTAAAAAAAATTTTAATAAGATGTGAAGGACTAGGTATGAACAAAGAAAAAAAGGAAATTTTTTTCCTTGCTACCTGTGGCTACAAGGTTTCCAAACCAAAGGCTCAGCTCTGCTCACAGCAGGTTAAATACTCAGGGCTAAAATTATCCAAAGGCACCAGGACGCTGTGTCTGCTCTGTTGGAACAGACAGCGGTGGAGCTGGAGAAGAGGCAGGAGGGCAGGAGCAGCACACAGACGCTGGAACACAGCTGGTGAGTGAGCACGCCCTTGGGCCCCAGGAGGGTGACCTCTCTAGAAAACCTTTCTAATCTCAAGCCAGCTCTGTACTCCCTTCACAATATTATAGCTTCACCCTAGATAATTCTTATTTTGCATTAAAATCTTGGCTTCCCGCTGGGCACAGTGGCTCATGCCTGTACTCCCAGCACTTTGGGAGGCTGAGGTGGATGGATCACTTGAGGCCAGGAGTTTGAGACCAGCCTGGCCAACATGGCAAGACCCTGTCTCTACTAAAAATACAAAAATTAGCGGGTGTGTTGATGCACGTCTATAATCCCAACTATTCGAGAGGCTGAGGCACAAGAATCACTTGACCCTGGGACGGTGAGGTTACAGTGAGATGAGATTGTGCCACTGCACTCCAGCCTGGGCAACAGAATAAGTCTCTGTCTCATAAATAAATAATAAAAACTTGGCTTCCAACTAGTCCAAAGTGGGCATAAACCTGTTTTTATTATTAGGCATAAATTATTTGGGGACAGAATTACATCTAACTCATTTCTGAAATCCTGATCACTACTACCATGTCTGGCACATTGCAAACACACAACAGGTGGTAATTATTATGAGTCTGAGATTCTCAAAGCCATGATCCACTGATGTTTTCCATTAAGACAAGTTACATTGGTAGAAACGATATTAAAATCCTCTCTTTATAGTATTTACATTGAATAAATATTTTTAATCAGAAAATTTCTTTTTATCTTTGCAATGGTTCATAGAAATTAATCTTTCTATGTAAAAAACTAGATAGGGCAGAAATTTTAGTCTTATATATTAGAAAAAAGTAATCATCTTTTTGCAGTAGTTAAGAGCAATCTATCTTTTATTTAGTTGGCAAAAATGTTCAAATGTAAATGCATAGAGATAAATTTTCCTAGCTGTGGTAGATAACTCATCCCTCAGACTTGGAAGTGCAAGAAATGCCAAATAGACTGAAGTGAAGATTAACGTAAGTCTTTGTTTTTTATCCTTGTTTTCACACAGGCAGACAGCTATAATGGAAAATTAGGAATTCGGCCACATGAATGTCTGTTCTATCTCTTTTTGTGGCTGGAAGAGAGGCAGCCGAATGGCCCTCTGGGTGTGGAAGAGGATCAGCTTCCCTATGCTTTTTTCCCTTTCCCTCCTTCTGAAATCCATAAAGCATCAGCAGCAAGAACAGCAAAACACAAGTATAACCTGAAAGGATAGTGTATAGTCACGGGAAGAAATGACTTTCAATTACAGTTATTTCATGAAGAAAAACTAATGTTTATATGACTATACTGTAATTAAGATTACAAACTCAAAACCTAATGGGGATGGGTGTGGTGGCTCATGCTTGTAATCTCAGCACTTTGGGAGGTCGAGGTGGGTGGATCACTTGAGGTCAGGAGTTCAAGACCAGCCTGACCAACATAGTGAAACCCCATCTCTAAATTAGCCGGGCATGGTGGCATGCACCTGTAGTCCCAGCTACTCAGGAGGTTGAGGCAGGAGGATAGCTTGAGCCCAGGAGTTCAAGACCAGACTTGTCAACATGGTAAAAAACCCCTCTCTACCAAAAATACAAAAATTAGCAGGTCTCATAATCCAGTCAATAAATAAATAAATAGATTTAAAAAAAAACTAGCAAGAACTCAAGAAGGACAGATATGACGTTGCCTCCTGATTGTCCCATTAAAGGGGAAGGAAGGTGTGCAGAGGACCTGAGGGAGGAATGTGCTTCTTCAGACCCTACGTCCTGCTTGTTTCTGGTCAGTCTCTGGCCCAGGATCTTAGGTCTGTCATAGATTTAAGCTTTAAGATGCACTTCCCTTAATTTAAATCTGGGTAGAGATCTGTGAATATCCTCAGAAATATGAATATAGAACATGAGTGGGACAGGGGAGGAATTCTTGCCAATAACAGTTTCTGTAAGATACACATCAGATTTACTTACATTGAAAAGAAGAGCAGGGCCTGGTGTGAATCATTCCACTTGGATCATGCTTAAACTGCAGGGGAGGTGCCTTCTCTTGAGCCCATATTAAAGGGCCTGGGAAATGGGTGTGAAGAATGAGAGGCTTTCGTTGTTATCAGCTGGGTGCTGTGCAAACACAGCAACTGGTATTTCTGTGTAATTACACATGGTAAGAAAGGGAGAGAAATTCAGATTGCATGTAGAAGAGGCTTTTTTTTTTTTTCTCATTACTCTTGAAAAATCAAAGACCACAAAGAAACATGCTAATAGGACTGGAAATCCCCTTGCACTTGTCATTTTGTTTAGTCACTTATCAGGAGTCAGGGGAACAGTAGGCTGGAGGCGGACAGGACCAAGTATTTCCAGATTTAATGCAACCAGTAGACAAGATAATCAAGAGGAAATGAAAAACTGGAGCCATTTCATTTACTGGGTAGCAGCTGACCTCACTCATCACTGGCAAGAAAAGGCATAGTGTCGCAGAAATGCCGTAGTAGCTGGAGTCAGAAGACGTGAGATTGGCTGGCCATGGTAGCTCACACTTGCAATCCCAGCACTGTGGGAGGTTGAGGCCAGGAGTTCTAGGCTGTAGTCATCTATGATCCCATCACTGCACACACACACACGCACACACACACAAAGTCTGAGATTGAGCCTTGAACTCTCCCACTCACTGGCATATAGTCTTGGATAAATCCCTCTTACATCGCTGTGAATGGTCTGGTTCACCCATCTCAAAGATAAGGACAATGATACCATCAGCAGCAAAAATTTCATAGAGTTTGTTGTAGTAAATGAAATCAGATTAGCAAAGCTAATTTGTTATTATCATTTCAATAAAAAATAGACTCAAATGATTGTGGGAACTGTTCCATCTTTAATATTCACCATTTCAAGCTAGAAAGGTTTCCCCTAAATCTTCTTCCAAACTTGTCTATACTCTAATATTCTTATTTCTCTTTGTAATTGGTTTGCTGAGCAGCTTTCTAATTGCCCATGATTTTTCTAGCCACCTTTAGGGCAGCTGAGATGGCCAAACAGGGAACTGCAGTGTGTGACAGGAGGGGATTTTAAGAACGTTAGAGCAGAGGGTATGTATGTGTACTTATTTTTCACAGCTTGTTTTGCTGTGCTCATCAGGTGGCTCGTGTCTCTTTGTATTTGTCTACTCAGCATTTTTCCACATAAGTGCTTTGCTATGTAAATCCTGACCAGCAACTACGTACAGTATGTGATGTTACTTAGCTGCTACAAGCAAATCCTTTCCCACATCCTGGAAAAGGCTGACTCTTTAAAAAAAAATCAGTATGTGTATTTAAGATATGGAACATGATGTTATAAGATGCACATATACAGTAAAAAGGTCACTATAGTGGAACAAAGCAACATATCCATCATCTCACACAGTTACTCATTTATCCCCCATAACAAGAGCAGCTATAATCTACTCATTTAGAAAAAATCCTAATATAACATACTATTATTGACTATAGTCCTCATATTGTATATTAGATCTTTCCATTTGTTCATCCTATATATTTGCTAATTTGTATGCTTTGGCCTAATATCCTCCTAATTCCTATCCCACACTCCAACCCTGGTAATCACTGTTTTATTCTCTCTATACCTGACTGCTTTAAAAAAAATTCCCAGAAAGCATTTGTGGAGGCTGAGCAAGATGGCTGAATAGAAGCCTCCACCAATAGTCTTCCCTGTGGGAACACCAAATTTAACAACTATCTACACAAAAAGGACCTACATGACAAACAAGCAGGTGCATGATCACAGTACCTGGTTTTAACCTCACATTACTGAAAGAGGCACTGAATAGGATAAGAAAGACAGCCTTAAATTGCTGACAGTGCTCTTCCAGCATTCCTTAGCAGCGGCCACATGGTACAAAGACAGCCTGTGCATTTGGGGGTGGGAGAGTGCAGCATCTGTGGACTTTGCATTGGAACTCGGTGCTACCTTGTCACAGTGAAAAGCAACATGGGACAGAACTCAGTCAGCACCCATGGAGGGAGCATTTAGACCAGCTCTATCCAGAGTGGGTAGCCTATCCCAGTAGTCAGAACCTGTGTTCTGGCAAGCCTCGCCACTGTGGACTAAAGTGCTCTGGGTCCTAAATAAAGTTGAAAGGTAATCTAGGCCACAAGAACTGCGATTCCTGGGCAAGTCCTGGTGCTGTGCTGGGCTCAGAATCAGATTTGGCAGGCATATGACCCAGTGAGACATCAGCCAGGGTGGTCAAGGGAGTGTGCGTACCACCTCTCCCTGCATCCCAAGGCAGTACACCTCACAGCCCCAGAAGAGAATTCTTTCTTTTGCTTGGGGAGAGGAGAGGGAAGAGTAAAGAGGAGTTTGTCTTACAACTTGGATATCATAGGGGTAGTTTGCAAATATTTTCTCCCATTCTGTGGGTTGTCTCTTCACTTTGTTGACTGTATCCTTTGCTCTACAGAAGCTTTTTAACTTGATATGAGGTTAGTTCATTTTCTAACTCTTTGCTTTTCAAAAATTTCCCCAGGTATTTTCAACGAGCTTTTTCAAACATAATAACATTCTCAAAATGTTTCACAGGATCAGTAGTTTGAAGACAATTTTCCCAAGACATGTAGGGCCATCTTTTCAATTTTAATCTCTTCCTGGCTATTAATGTACGCTACTCATTTTCCCTGACCTTTTGCAAGTGTTAGTTGTATGAATAGTACCAGGGGCAAAAAGGCTATTTCTTTCAAGAGCTTGATAATAAGATTTCTCTCTGCCCAATAAATTAAAAATCATGATAGTCTTTGCTGAGGGTCACACTGAGCTGAGAGGTACATCGGGGCGTCTTTAGGAGTTAGCAACATAGCAGAATACATCAAGACCTATGTCAAGAACTACGGAACTGCCGCTTTTGACAGCTGCTTCCCCAACCAGAACCAGATCAGGAACTGCTGGCAGAACTACCCAGACTTCTACCACTGTGAAAAGGTAATGATGGCTGAAGAGAGGGATGTCTCTGTGTGCAAACGGGAGTGGGAATGTGTACAAGTCCCCCAGCTTCATATCCTGGGTCTCAACCTGGGGTGACCACAGGGCAGAAGCCACAATTCCTGGAAGGATGAGAATGGGTTCTGCCCCACCTTTCCTCTGCCCTAAGTCCTTCTCCCAGGGCGATAAAGGGAGACTTGGGTACATAGTGAGCTCATCCTGGGACCCTGAATCATGACTTAACTGATAATAAAAACTTACTGGAAGAGTGGGGAAAAAGTCATGACATGAAGGATAAGAGGAGAGATTTGCAGTTGTCTTAAAGAAATAGGCTACTTTCCTCCTGAGGTGGAGTTCAGCTTCTTCCACTTTTCTGCCGTGTGCACTATGCCAAATGCAGCAAGACATAGAGACATGGATGTGCCTCAACACATCCAGTAAGTTGAGACAAAACCTCAAGTTGCAAATGGATATGAACAGTGTAGTTTCATATGAAATGACATCACTGTAGTTTTATGAAATGACATCATTATGTATGGATATATTCATATGTAGTCAGATTTGTAAAAACTACTTGGAAATGATTCATATTTACCTCAGGATAGTTGTTTAATCTGAGGAGAAAAAAGGTGGTGATGATGAGAGAAAGATGAGGAGAAGAAGCTTTCCTTCTATTTATAGTGTTTTATTTCTTAAAATCTCAAAGAGGCTGGCATAGTGGTGCACACCTGTAATCCCAGCATTTAGGGAGGCCGAGGCAGGGGGATTGCTTGAGACCAGAAGTTCAAGGCTGCAGTGTACTATGATCATGCCACAGCATTCCAGCCTTGGTGCCAAAGCGAGACCCTGTCTCCAAAAAAAAAAAAAAAAAAATCTGGAAACAAATATGGTAAAATATTAATACCTTATGTGTGGGTACATGAAATCTTTGTTATATTCTGTACCTCTGAAATAGTTTAAAATTTGAAAAACAGCTAGTTTTCCAGGAAGTATTAACATACCTAAAGAATGAGCTAATTAAAACTGGTGGCAGAAGGTCAGAGAAGTGACCCTTGTAGTATCCATTCATGCATTTCTTGGGCAAATACTCAAGTCTAAAGCCTCATTTACAGTATCTCTGTTGGGAAGATGACCAGACACCCCCCATCTACGTTCCTTTATTTACAATTTAGGCTTGAGCACAAATCTGACTACTAGAAGAGAAAGTATTCCTCAAGAAATTACGGAAGCCCAGCAACAGTTCTATTACTTGCCCTTAAAAATGGTGTTGCATTCTGATTTTATTAACAAAAAAGCTTATTCTCAGCCTAATGCCAAAATCTGTGTTTGAGTTTACAAAACTGAGAGTCAGAATGCCACTTTCTCTCTCATTTTCATTTTGGATTTGGTGAAGATTTTCCAGCTCCTAAGACCTGATTGTTCCTAGTAGACAGATACATTATATTTGGTTGTTTATGTTTTCGTTTTCTTCTTTTATCCCTAATCTGATCTCCTTGAGGGCAAGAATGCTTCTTTCTATTTTATTCTCCTCTGAGAGTTCAATGCACGTTTGGTGAAAAAATAGTGTCTCAAAACTTTTTATTTAATTTGAGTTATCTGAGCTTTCGGTGGTACTAATTTGCATGGTCTAAACCATTTAGTAACAAATAAAACAACCGCTATTATCAGCATGGTTTTAAAAAAGTGTGTACCTTACCAAAGTAGCAAGCTAATAAGACATGGTATATTCATCACACAATGATAAAAAATATTTTTTAATTTTAATTTTTAGAGACAGAGTCTCAGTCTGTTGCCTAGGCTGGAGTGCAGTGACACAGTCATAACTCCCTGTAACTTCCTTCCAACTCCTAAGCTCAAGCGATCCTCCACCACACCTGGCCACAGTGATATAAATTTGACTTTGGACCTCCAAGTATCAATTCTTCCTTTTTTCTTTCTTTTTTTTTTTTTTTTTTTGAGATGGTGTCTCACTGTCACCCAGGCTGGAGTACAATAGCGTGATCTCAGCTCACTGCAACCTCCGCCTCCCGGTTTCAAGTGATTCTCCTGCCTCGGCCTCCCTAGTAGCTGGGATTACAGGGTCATGCCACCACACCTGGATAATTTTTGTATTTTTAGTAGAGATTGGATTTCACCGTATTGGCCAAGGTGATCTCGAACTCCTGACCTCTAGTGATCTGCCCGTCTTGGCTCCCCAAAGTGCTGGGATTACAGGCGTGAGCCACCACACCCAGCCATTTTTGTATTTTTAGTAGAGACAGGGTTTCACCATGTTCGTCAGGCTGGTCTCGAACTCTTGGCCTCAGGTGATCCACCTGCCTTGGTCTCCCAAAGTGCTGGGATTACAGGCTCACCTGAACCACCATGCCTGGCCTGAAGTATCAACCCTTAATGTTCTACAGTTCATTAAATTTTTGACACTGGAAGGTCCTAAGAATTTCACCTCAGGGTCACTTTTATTTAATTGTCAAGAAAACAAAGTTGGCATGGTTTCAGTAATATTTTCAAACTGATCTAAACCACTAGAGTTGAATTAGAATCTGTTTCCTGACTTGGTGTTATAGTGCTTTTCCGGAGTCTGTTACCTTGGCAGTTTGTTTTATACATATCTAAGATTTTGAAGACATGTTCAAGATGGCGTTGTGGTTCCTGAAGGACAGGGGTGTGTCTTGTCTGTCTTTGTATAGCCAGCACTTAGCATTGTGCCAGGCCCAGAGCTAGCATTTTTCAAGCAAAAGGTTTAGTGAATGGCTTTCCTGGGTAACTTTGGGAAAAACGTCATCTTAATTCTCACTTTCCTGATCTATAAAGTGGGAATAATACTTGCTTTGCTTATTCTACAGATTGGTTTTGATGATTGAATGAGATAATTGTGCCAAAAAGCCACTGAAAATTGAAAAGTTAAATAGATTTACTTTTTTCATAGTTAGGACATTTAATAGTGGCTACATCTGACATGTCATTACATTTTCTTTCTTTTTTTTTTTTAAGTAAGCTCTGATACTTGTTTTTAAAAAGTTTTTAAAAGTAGAGATGAGCAACAAATAGAGCTCAGATGTTGCTCAGGCTGGTCTCAAATGCTGGGTCTCAAGGGATCCTCCCACCTCAGCCTCCCAAAGTGCTGGGATTTACAGGCATAAGCCACCTCACCTGGCCTTTTTTTTTTTTTTAACTTTTATTTTAGGCTTGAGGGTACATGCACAGGTTTGTTAGGTAAATTGCATGTCACAGGGGTTCGGTGTATGGATTATTTCATCACTAAGGTAATAAGCATAGTACTTGATAGGTAGTTTTATGATCCTCAAAAATATGAAATGCTTCACAAATTTGCATATGTGTTTACATTTCTTTAAATTGTAATATTAGCTAACTTAGAATTTACTAATCAGTTTAGTTTAGTCTCTAAAAACTATATCATAGGTTAATATTTGTGTAATATAGTAGTTAATATTCACTGATATATAACCAATATTTATTTAACAACTCCATGAGTATTTTTTGCTTATTTACTTACATATACTTAGCTTTTGGTCTTACCTTTAATATTGAAATAGCCACCTACAGTATAGTTAAGATGAGGGTGAAGACCTTGGCATACGTGAAGATATACTGCACTTTGTTCCCCCACTTCAAACTTAGGAAGTTAATAAATAGAGAAAATGAATATAGTAAGGGAAATGTTACATTATGCTAATTACATCACAGGAACACATTATTCCAAGAATCAGTGTTCATGGAAAACTTTCAATAGGACAAAAGTCTATTGTTTAAAAAATAAAACTCTTAAATCTACATTTAAAAAGATGAAACTACGTTCTATATGCTAAAGAAATAGATTTTGCATAGTAGTTCTTAAACTTATCTATTTAGTTTATCTTTCCTATCCTTCCCTACCCTATGATTAGAGTGGCTCCATGAGCTCTGAAAATTTTCATAAAGGAGATCTCAGAGTTAGGTCCAAAGGCCTGAGCTGAACCACAGCAGGCTTCGCTTCTACTTATGTGGAGAAAACTAAGGCTACCTTGTATTTCATACAACTCCAGGCGCGCCATTCACATAGAAAACAGCTCTTATTTCCCTGTTGCCATGCCTTTGCTCCTGACCACTTCCCACTGTTAGATTGCTCACTCTGCTCATGAAATGCTCTCTTGTATATATCCTAATATTTCTTGTTTGTCAAAATCCAATCTTTAAGTCACCTTCTCTAAGAAACTGTTTCTTAAAAGTAATTCATATATTATCTGTCTCACCTTTGAAATATTACAGTACTTGTTCATACATTTCTGATGGAATATTGTTTTTGCTTAAGCTATGTATATGTGTCTTAGCTCATTGAGCAAGACTTTATTTTTATGTTCCCACAGTTTTTAACATATGGATGATTCATAATGAAATGCAATGGAACAGAAATAAACTATCAAGATTTAGATTCTCATTCTAGGTTCATCACCCACTAACTATAAATCATTAGTGACGAATGAACCTGAAGTGACCAATTATTTTTTATAAAATTTAATTAAAATAAAATTCCAAAAAAAATTTGTAATTAAAATAATCTGCAATAAATGAATACAACTTTCAGAGTGATAAAAGGCTCTAAGTTAAAAAATTGAATATTACTAGAAGTAGAAACAGCTACTTCCCACAATTAGATTGGCTCACAGCTCAATTTAAAATATTAGGTTGATAGGACTTTAAAAATAGCCTATGGGCTGGGTTCAGTGGCTTATGCTTGTAGTCCTAGCATTTTGGGAGGCCAAGACAGGTAGATTGCATGAGGTCAGGAGTTTGAGACCAGCCTGACCAACATGGCAAAACCCTGTCCCTACTTAAAAAAAAAAAAAAAAAATGCCTGGTGTGGTGATGCATGTCTGTAGTCCCAGCTACTTGGGTACTTGGGAGGCTAGGGCATTAGAATTGCTTGCAATTAGGAGGCAGAGATTGTAGTGAGCTGAGATTACACCACTGCACTCCAGCCTGGGCGACAGAGCGAGACTCTGTCTAAAAAAAAAAAAAAACAAAAAGCCTATGAAATCTCCTTGATTAGAGTCTGAAGGGAAAAGTACTACATTCACATAGGCAAGTGGCCAGGATCCAATTCACTGCCTCATATGGGGACTCACAGTCTGGTCAAAGTGGTGTGATGACGTATTTTATAAATTTGATTGATTGCCTTTATGACATGTCCTGTTGGCTCAGTGAGGAGTAAAGACGACCAAGGTTGGGTGGAGAGAATTAATCCACTGAAGGCTTCCATGATGTATGTACAGCTTGCTCCTGACTTCGGAATGAGCTTCCTGGCTCTGCATAACGTAAAGCCCCAAACAGTGAAAAAAAATCCAGCAATGGCCAAATAATCAGGGAAAGCCCGTAAGAGGCGGTATGCATCAGAACTCCCTTGACAGACACAAATACACCTGAGCCAACCATATGCCCCACGTGAGACAGAAACCATTCAATAAAGTGGTGTTCTGCTTCATTTGGACTTTTTCTTCTTGGTTCTCGTTTTGCTTGCCTTCTGCTGGTTCTCCATCACTGGATGTGGCACATTCACCACGGCATTATAGCAAAAAGACCAGTCATCTTGTGTTGAAATCACACCTGTGGGTTTTGAGAAGAAAGGAAATGCTATTAATAAGACCGCACAAGAAGTGGTGAAAACATTTCCTGTCAACTCTCAAACCAACAGTCAATGTGAAGAGTAGTTAAATAATTCTCTAGAAGGTTCTAATATGCTGTCACCAAATGAATACAATGACTATTTTTAGCAAGATTTACTCATTCATTTATCCATTTCAACAAGCAGTTAAAGGACTCAAGAGACATAAGTTCTAGGAATGCAAATAAAACATAATCCTTGCCCCAGGGATCTTAGCCTATTGAAGAAAATTAAAATGCAATGTAAAAGATTAGTTGGGCTGCAATGAGCTCCTGGAGGAAGCAGCAAGTAACTTGTCTCTGGGATTATGGGAGTGCCTTTTGGGTTTGGAATGATGACTCAGAGTTCCTCAGGTACATGAAAGAGGAGGAAAAAGTGGCATGGCAGGTAAAGTTTACAGCATGTGCAAGACAATAATGTAAGAAAGACCTAGTAACCTGGTGCAGCTGAAGTTTAGGACACAGAGAGGGTGGTATTAGGAATAGAACCTGAAAATGTCTGTGTATATATATTATATATTTATTAATTAATGGGCATATACATATTATATATTAATATAATTTATGTTATTATTTTGAGATGCAGTCTTGCTCTGTTGCCCAGGCTGGAGTGCAGTGGTGCGATTGTGGTTCACTGCTACTCAGCCTCCCAGGTTCAAGCAATTCTTGTGCCTCGGTCTCCTGTGTAGCTGGAATTACAGGTGTGCACCACCATGCCTGGCTAATTTTCGCATTTTTAGTAGAGATGGGAACTCCTGACCTCAAGTGATCTGCTCACTTTGGCTTCCCAAAGGGCTGGGATCACATGTGTAAGCCACCGTGCCTGGCCTTTATAATAGATATTATTAATGTGTTTATATATAACATATTAATGTATTATATAATATATTTATTATATATACTATAATATATATAACATATAATATATTAATACATTATATAATATGACTAATATATATAGCAAAACTCCTTAAAGTTAGCAGTTATATATAAATAAATATATATTATATAATAATATATAACTTTAAGGAGTTTTGCAATACAGAGATTGGCCTCTATCCTATGAATATTTGGGACGTTTGAAGTTTAAACTGATGTGGCATGATAAACTCTATCTTAGAAAGATGGAGGAAGCCTAACATTGAATTGCTGGGCATTTATTAATAAGTAATTTAAGAAACTTCCCAAATCTTATGAGTTCTGCTTTTGAAATCTGACCATTCCTTCCTCTGACGGAGGAAGCATCATCTATGGAGCAGTCTCTTAAATGGCTCTCCCTGCTCTTGTCCCTCACTGTTCATCCTCTACACAGCAGCCTTAGTGATCTTCGAACACATAAATCGGACAACACCATATCGTTTCTCTTGACCGATGGCTTCCATTACACATAACATGAAATCCAAACTCTTCACCAAAGGCCCTGTTCTATTTTGGCTTCTGCACACTATTCTGCTTCAGTTCATAGCTCCCTTGCCCTCATTCACTACCTTCCAATCACACTGGCCTCCTTTTGGTCCCTTAAACATGGGAAGCTAATTCCCCATTAGAACATCGGCTGTTGCTTTCCCTTAAGAGCTCCTCCTCCTCCAAATCTTTACTTGGCATGCTTCTTCTCTTCATCGGGAGAATCTCTCAGGGCTTGCTTTTAAATAAAGTATGCTAACAATTTTTTAACCTAAAGTAGGTCCTTCTTCCCCTAATCCATCTGAAACTTATTATTCTAAGTTGGTTTCTTCATAACATGAATCACTATCTAACAGAATCTCTTACTTAGATACATTCTCATACATTCCAACCTTTCTGACAAAAGACAATGTTTGTGTATCGCCAGTCTCTCCTCCTAGAATACAAACACCTTGAAGATAGGAATTTTATGTTTTTCATTGCATTTCTATTCTCTAGAGCAGTGCCTGGCATATGCTCAGTGTTCACTATCAATTCTGGAATGAGTAAATAGTATATATAATCATTACATTTCTTGTTGGGGAGGGGGGTACATCAGCAAGAAGTCATGAAACCTAACAATGTGGATAATGCTGTGTAAGGCAATTGTGTGTGTGTATGTATGTGTCTTTCTTAGCAGAGTGTGCCGAGGATTCCAGCTAAGCCCTTACTTTTACATCCTTAGTTCTCTGCTACTCCATTGGGAATTTCCACAGTGTTTTCAAGTGAAAAATTTACAGTCTCAAATGATGGGTTGGCTTTTCTTCAAGGAAAATTTTCCGGTAAGAGGTACTAAGTTCACTACAGTTCACTCACTGGTATTATATTTTTCTATATTAACATACCAAATACTTTATTACTTTTAAATTCAGAAATATCTAAGGATGCATTTTTGTATATTGTCATTGAATTGAAATATAATCATGCCAAAATTTAAGTTTACCTGGATGCAAGCATACAAGAGGTTTTCTCTGAGTCCCTGAAGACAGTCTATATTAAGGCTCAAAAATGCTTTCATCCAGACCAGACATGACATATGAATCACTGCAAACTCATTGAATGAAAAGTTAATGGGAAGGACATTGCAGCCATAAGAAGAACTTTCAAAACACTCATAGCTATGATATGGACATGGTATAGAAATTGGTATGGTTCTTACTCCATTTCAGTAAGACAAAAATTAAGGTTTGACAGCCTCTGCAAAGAATAGGTTCTCTCTTTCAAAATCCAGAACACACGGTTACTCAGATTTATCTTAATAAATCTGGCCAGGCATAGTGCCTCACGCCTGTAATCCCAGCACTTTGGGAGGCCAAGGCGGGCAGATCACCTGAGGTCAGGAGTTTGAGACCAGCCTGGCCAACATGGCAAAACCCTGTCTGTACTAAAGATACAAGAATTAGCCAGGCACGGTGGCATGTGCCTGTGGTCCCAGTTACTTGGGGTACTGAGGCATGAGAATCACTTGAACCCAGGAGGCAGAGGTTGCAGTGAGCCCAGATTGTGCCACTACACTCCAGCCTGGGTGGCAGAGTGAGACGCTGTCTCAAAATCAGTCAATCAATCAGTCAATCAATCATGCAAAAACACAAGGTCAACAGGATGGAACAATATTTCAGATTAGTAAACTGCAGGAAAATGAATCCATGGTATATCAATCTATTTATATCCTTTCCGAACAATCAGAACACCTGATCGTTTAAGCCACATGCTTACTCTCTAACCACATCATAAATCAGTAAGAACTATGCATTTTTTTAAAGATAACTGAAAGCTTCACAGAGCAAATACATTACATATGCCACTTGGTTTTGTAAGAACAGCTATTAGAAATTCCCCAAAGAAAAGTACCCTTTGTACTTTTCTCTCTGTTCAAACAATCAAAGAGTTATGTTACTATGATTGGTAATTGATAGAAATAGTCAAATTTCATTCTCCTGGGGGAAAATCCAGTCATGCTGCCTCTGCCCCATCTAGCTTGAGTTGGGCATTAGCTGAGTCAGATTGCAGTCTTGTGTCCACAAGAGAGTTCTTTGATTAGTGAAGTGGAGTTTTCTTTGGAGCCCTGACCTGAGAAAAGCACAGGTTCTGCCCATGATATGATTGGAAAGCCCAGAACATTGTGTCTAATTGCTCAGTATTTTTTTTTTTTTATTATTATTAAAACAGGGCACATGGAATCTTGCATCTATTCTCAGGGAGAAGCAGTGAGAGAGAGGGGCTGTGGTTTGGGACAGGAAATAAAAAAGAAAGAAAAGGAGATCTGGTTTTTCCGTATGGGAAATAGTTACGGTTAGTGAGGGGTTTTACCAGTGTGAAGAACAGCAATTGTGAAATTATTTCCTTTGGAATCTGAAGCTACTTCTCTTACCTGGCAGATGATGCACTGGCTTTCTTGTTTTCTGGAGCTTCAGCTCAGTCTTAGTCCTACTGGTGGACTCCTAGAAGCCTAACTCCTTTAATGGCTGCCAAATAGGGCTGTTACTTGAGGACTCTGAAGTGCATTAGTGCTCTTCCCTAATGATTATTTTACACATGCACAAGAGATATCAGCAAAGAGAGGGAAGCTCTTTAAATCACTTCAGTTGAAGACTTTTGTTTTTTGCCTTCTGGTAAAGGAATACTAATTATTAAATAATTCATCTGAAAATGTTAGAAATAATAGGTTTGATTTTTTCTCTCCATGAAGAAGCTACTAATTTCATCCCTGTGCAAGAGTTTACCATTTTAAGAGCAGTATTATGTTATTGATGCATGGTCAGCTTACATATTGTTGAAGAGCATTCTTTTCAAAGCATCATATTTTTCTATTACAAAACAAATATCTGTTCATTGCAGAAACAAATTTAAGTACAGATAGTTTAAAAGGTTAAGATAAAATGATCACAGTCTCAACATCTAGAGACTGCTACTAAATTTTTTGTATATGCTACACATAGTACATATATAATTTATACATTTTGAATCATAGTGAATATGTTTTTTTGGAAACTCACATTTTTCACTAAATATATTCTGCTCACTTCTTAATGACATTAGATACTTTTTCTATAATTCCATGTTAAGGATATATAAATATTCTATTATGTAGGTGTATTAATCCATTCTCATGCTGCTAATAAAGACATATCTGAGACTAGGTAATTTATAAAAGAAAGAGGTTTAATTGACTCACCATTCAGCATGACTAGGGAGGCCTCAGGAAACTTATAATGGTGGAAGGAGAAGCAAACATGTCCTTCACATGGTGGCAAGAAGGAGAAGAAAGAGTGTCCAGGGAAGAGGGAAGCCCCTTATAAAGCCCTCAGATCTCGTGAGAACTTACTCACTTTCATGACAATAGCATGGGGGTAACTGCCCCCATGATTGTATTATCTCCCACCTGGTCCCTCCTGTGACACATGGGGAGTATGGGAACTACAATTCAAGATGAGATTTGGGTGGAGACAAAACGAAACCATATCATTCTGCTCTTAGCCCCTCCCAGATCTCATGTCCTCACATTCTAAAACACAGTCATGCCCTTCCAACAGTCCCTCAAATCTTAACTAATTCTAGCAGATTCCTGCAGGTTTTTCTTCTAAGCATAATGAGAAGTCACTGAAGTACAGTAAGCCAGAGGGTGACTTGGGTGGATTTGCTTTTAATACTAGATGAATGTTTAAGTGGATGCAGTTATCTGGTAAAGAGATACTGTTGATCAGAAGTAAGGTAGTGCAGTGGGGATGGAAAAAGTTGTTACAGGAAAGGCGTCCGGACCCAGACCCCAAGAGAAGGTTCTTGTATCTTATGCAAAAAAGAATTCAGGGAGAATCCATAAAGTGAAAGCAAGTTTATTAAGAAAGTAAAGGAATAAGAGAATGGCTACTCCATAGACAGAGCTGCCCTGAGGGCTGCTGGTTTCCCATTTTTATGGTTATTTTTGATGATATGCTAAACAAGGGGTGGATTATTCATGCCTCACCTTTTAGACCATATAGGGCAACTTCTTGACGTTGCCAAGGCATCTGTAAACTGTCATGGTGCTGGTGACATTGTGGCTGTGAGGGCAACCAGAGGTCCCTCTCATCATCATCTTGGTTTGTGGTTTTTAGCTGGCTTCTTTACTGCAAATTGTTTTATTAGCAAGGTCTTTATGACCTGTATTTTATGCCCACCTCGTATCTCATCCTATGACTTAGAATGCCTTAACCATCTGGAAATGCAGCCCAGTAGGTCTCAGCCTCATTTTACCAGCTCCTATTCAAGATGCGGTTGCTCTGGTTCACATGCCCCTGACATTACTATACTGAAAACAAAAATATTTTGGAGGTAGAATCAATAGGACTTGTGATTAACTGGATATGGATGGTGGGGGGTTTGAGCATAGAGAGAGAGAAGGAAGTGAGGGACAGAAGATTGAAGTTCATCTGGATAGATGGTGGTATAGATGGTGGTATAGATGGTGGTATAGATGGTGGATAGACGGTGAGAAAGGAAACATAAGAAGGAAATCAAGTTTGGGGTGTATGTTGCAGTGAGGAATGAAGAGGTCAGCTTTGGAATATGGAGATTGCGGTGGGGCATGCCAGTTGGCAGGTCTGGTATGAAGTGAATCTCAGGTTTAGGAGAAAGGGCTGACTTTGGGAGCACCGATGTCTAGATGACAATAAGACCATGCAGGCGAATGAGGTAGATCCGAGAAAGGGTTTGGAGTAAGAAGATGAGGCCCAGACTGAACCTGAGTAAGAAGAATCAACACCTAAAGCCCCTGACCAGAAGACCAAGACATAGGAGGAAAAGCAGGAATGTCTAGTGTCACAAAAGGGAAGATAACCATTAGAAAAGGAGAGAGCATTCAGCCACATCACATAGGAAGAGGACTGAAAAGCTTCCCCTGGATTTAGAAACTAGGAGGGTGTGTTAGTCACTTTTGGCAAGAGCAATTTCAGTGGAGTGGTTCAGACAGAAGCCAGATTAAATGGACTGAGGAGTGAATCAAGTGACTGGGGAAGTGTAACAGTGAGAATTGCTATAGACAGCTCTCTCAAGAAGTCCAGCCATAATTAAGTTTTTGGTGGGAACGTAAATTGATACCAACTCCTAGGAGAGAATTTGCCAATATTCACTAACATTTAAAATGTTCATACTCTTTGATCCCAGTGGTTCAATTTCTAGACCTGTGCCATAATACTTAAAAAGTATGGGCTGGGTGCAGTGGCTCACGCCTGTAATCCCAGTACTTTGGGAGGCCGAGGTGGGTGGATCACCTGAGGTCAGGAGTTTGAGACCAACATGGTGAAACATGGTGAAACCCCATCTCTACGAAAAATACAAAAAATTAGCCAGGTATGATAGTGCGTGCCTGTAATCCCAGCTACTCAGGAGGCTGAAACAGGAGAATTGCTTGAATCTGGGAGGCAAAGGTTGCAGTGAGCTGAGATCATGCCATTGCATGCCAGTCTGGGCAAAAAGAGCAAAACCCTGTCTCAAAAACAATAATAATAATAATAAGTATGCACATATATATAAAATTTACACCTATGTCCTGAATAGTATTAAAACCCTGTCTCAAAAAAAAATAATGATAAGTATGCACATATATATAAAATTTACACCTATGTCCTGAATGGTATTGCCTAGGTTTTCTTCTAAGGTTTTTATGGTTTGGGGTTTTACATTTAAGTCTTTAATCCATCTTGAGTTAATCTTTGTAAAGGTGTAAGGAAGGAGTCCCGTTTCTGTTTTCTGCATATGGCTAGCCAGTTTTTCCAGCACCATTTATTAAATAGGGAATCCCTTCCCCATTGCTTGTTTTTGTCAGGTTTGTCAAAGATCAGATGGTTGTAGATGTGTGGTGGTATTTCTGAGGTCTCTGTTCTGTTCCATTGGTCTATATATCTGTTTTGGCACCAGTACCATGCTGTTTTGGTTACTGTAGCCTTGTAGTATGGTTTGAAGTCAGACACAGGGAGGGGAACGTCACACACCGGGGTCTGTTGGGGGGTGGGAGGCAAGGGGAGGGAAAGCATTAGGAAAAATATCTAATGCATGTGAGGTTTAAAATCTAGATGACAGGTTGATAGGTGCAGAAAACCATCATGGCACATGTATACCTATGTAACAAATCTGCACATTTTGCACATACATCCCAGAACTTAAAGTAACTTTTTTAAAAGTATATAAATTAATTTAAATTTATATTTTATATAAATTCATTTACATATAAATGAATAACATAATAATATATACGCCATACCTATTCATATTTTTTCTAATAGC
This sequence comes from Mandrillus leucophaeus, assembly GCF_000951045.1. Classification (NCBI taxonomy): domain Eukaryota; kingdom Metazoa; phylum Chordata; class Mammalia; order Primates; family Cercopithecidae; genus Mandrillus; species Mandrillus leucophaeus. Next base: position 211,025 of record NW_012098721.1, on the reverse strand, counting down.
AGAAAGTTAGGAAAATTGAAATGTTCATCAAGAGGAAATAGATTTAATATTGGTACATCAATATAATGAAGCACCATATAATAGTTTAAAAAATAATGTAATTTACATGTAATGACGTATAAATATTTAAGAAGCAAATTCCAAAACAGAATGTGTAATTAGTTTACCGAAAAACAAAATCTGAACGCCTAATCACTAGACTGTGAATTTAGAAAGCAGGGAGGTAAAAAGAAGAAAAAAATCCTCTCTGTTAATGGAAAGAGGAAAGAGAAAGACAGAAGTAGACAGAAAGGGCTGATTTTTTTTTTTTTTTTTTTTTTTTTTTTTTTTAAATGAGAAACTCTTGGGAGCCTTAAGTGTTTCTAGAAGGAAACTATCTAAGGGAACAGTTGGAGTGAAGTGAGAGGGAGAGTCATCTAACAAGCTGGAGGAGAAATGCTGAAACAAAGGATTATTCTTAACAGGAGAAGGGGTAATTCTGCCAGCGTAATAAGAGAATAAAAAGATAAAAATATGCATATGATTCAGTTAATAAGAATTGTGTTTATTCTCATTTAATAGTATTGAGGGTCATTTATAATATCTTTAATTATTTGAAATTTTTATGTTGTTTTAAACTTTTTGTTGTATTAAGCCAGCATTTCTCAAAGTATCACCCAGAAACTCTGACCTTTCAGGGGGTCTGCTAGGTCAAAACTATTTCCATAGTAATTCTGAGATGTTATTGCATTTATTACTCTCATACTCTCACAGGTGAACAGTGGAGTTTTTCAGAGGCTACATGACATGTGATTTTGCAACAGATTGAATGCAGATATGAAAACTCAGTTCTCTTCTATTTACTTACTTTTTTAAACATTCAAATAGATATGCAAAAGTGTAAAATAATGTGGCTCTTCTCATTAACTGTTTTTCATTTTGGATGAAAACTGAAAAATACGTCTTAACTTCATAAAGATGTATTTTTCATTATTGTTTTTAAATGAATTAATATATTCTTGACTTCTCAGTTTTAACTTCTAGTGGCAAATAAGTATTGATATAACCCCTAAAAGCAAAAACTATTTTGGTTTCTCAACAGTTTTTAAGCAATGCCTCAGTGAATATCATCATGGCTTAATCTTTACACACACCTATGATTATTTCCTTAGAATAAATTCTTGGATATTGAATTCGTGTAATCCCCTGATGGGTTCTTCCTGCCTGTTGCACCAACAAAACCAGTTCACTGAGACTGCAGTATTGCAGTAGAGAAAGAGTTTAATTAATGTGGAGCTAGCCGAATGGAAGGGCTGGAGTTATTACTCATATCAGTCTCACCAAGAACTCAGAGGATAGGATTTATATGGATAATTTGGTGGGCAGGGGAATAGGGAATGGGTGCTGCTGATTGGGTGGGAATGAAATCATAGGGGTGTGGAAAACGCTCCTTGTGTGCTGTGTCTGCCTCTGAGTGAGAGCCGTAGAACTGGTTGAGTCATGAGTCACAGGTCTGGGTGGGATCAGTCAGTTGCCAGACTGCAAAAATCTGAAAAACATCTCAGAAGACCAATCTTAGGTTCTACAATAGTGACACTATCTATAAGAGCAAGTGGGGAAGTCACAGATCTTGTGACCTCTGGCCACATGACTCCACTCCTGAGCAGTAAGGGAATGTAGAAGCTATGCCTACATTTTAGCAGAATTCAGATCCCTCCCACAATCCTAAAGTCATAAACTTTCATTAATTTTACAAAGCCAGCTTTGGTCTCTGAGCAAGGCAGGGGTCAGTTTTAGGGAAGGACTATTATGATCCTTTTTTCAAAATTAAACTATATACTAAAATTTTCCCATGATTAGCTTGGTCTATGCCCAGGAATGAGTGAAGACAACCAGCCTGTGAGACTAGAAGCAAGAGGGGATGAGTCATGCTAGTGTTCTCTCACTGTCATAATATTTACAAAGGTGTTTTCATTGATGGGTCAAAAAGCATGCAAAGGTTTGAGGAGACAGGGCAACCAAATGTAATGTGGTATTATAGAGGCCAGGGGAAAACTTCCCCTTTGCCCTTTGCTCTGAAGGTTTGCTGAAAATCAATTGATGAAAGGCAGATTAATAGGAGAAAAGGCATACAAATGTATTAATGTGGTGGAATCACAAAGTGATTTCCCCAATCTTCCAATGGAGTACAGCTTATATACCCTTTTTCCTAGGGGAGGGAGGCACTGGGGGATATAGGCAATTCTTTGAGGGGCAGTAAATGACTATTAGGGAGAACAGATGGACTGGGGAACAGTAATTAACTTGTAAAGGATTTTGTTTGAACTTTTTTCTGAGCTCCAGAGGCAGGAATTATCTTGTTAAAAACAAGTCTGTCCAGGTGTGGTTGCATTCTTGTCTTTTTTCTGCAATAGATAATGAGATTTTAGGAAGCAGATAGAAGGCAATTGTGTGCTTTTTTTTTTTTTTTTTTTTTTCTGTAAGACACTTTTTTGAACAGATGAGGAAACTCCAGAGAGAGTCCCTTCCTGTCCTGGGAGGTGAAGTGGGCTGGGGAAACAACACAAGGTTAGACAGGACCTTGTTTCTGAGTCCTTTCAATTTTCAAAAGCACTCAGCATGCCCAAGCCCCATAGGCTGGGGAATCATTTTCCACACCTCAGCAGCATCCTGGATGGGATCTTGGAGCAGAAAAAAGACATTAGGCGAGTCTCGCTCTGTTGCCCGGGCTGGAGTGCAATGGTGTGGTCTCGGCTCACTACAATCTCTGCCTTCCTAGTTCAAACAATTCTCCTGCCTCAGCCACCCAAGTAGCTGGGATTGCCTGATTAACCTTTTTTTTTTTTTGTATTTCTAGTAGAGACGGGATTTACCATGTTGGCCAGGCTGGTCTCAAACTCCTGACCTCAAGTGATCCATCTGCCACAGCCTCCCAAAGTGTTAGGACTACAGGCGTGAGCCACCATGTCTGACTCAGAATCTAGTTTAAACAGAGTGGATTCAAGTGCAAAGTTTGAAGCCAGACTTCTTGGGAAGCACAGATTCTAAAGAATGGAAGTCAGTGTTCCAAAGTATAGAAGTTATTACTCATATTCACAAATTTTAGGGAAGTTTAGCAGAATTTCAGCATCTTTCTATGTTAGGCTTAATGTAGAGTCACAATGATCTGATTTGTTGAGGTGGTATTTTTTTTCAGGAAAGGCATGTCAAGCTGAAACAATCGAATGGATCAGAATCCAGTTATAAAGAGTTTATTAAAGTGAAAAGCTGGGAGCAGCTATTTAAAAGACACAGATTCCAGAGAAATGGTGTCAATGCTCTGAAGTTAAAAGTTCTTGCATATATAGGCAGAAAATAGAGTAGGATTATATATAACATTTTCTATACAAGGCTGCTTTATGAGCTATAAACATTTAATTAGTTATAGTTCATTTTGTTTTCCATACAGCATGTTTTCATTTCCTTTCCAATTTAAAAGAGTATATTTAATATTCCATCTGAAGACAATGTGATAAACCATAAAGCCTTTTTGTGAGAAAGATAAAAGGAAGTTAATCTATAATAAAGATCAACAGGGAAGCGGGAAGGGGTCTTCCCTAGTGCCCTTTAGTAATATATAACATTTTAGAAAACAATGTAGGTGAGGAAGGCTAATCTATAATCAGAGCAAGAAAGGTTACAGCTGCCTGTCACGTGACTTAGGCCCCATAACCTCACATTTCTTTAAGGTTCAAAGTAATTTAGAGTTCCAACAGCTTAGATTTCCAATTACCTATTTTCAGAGGTATATTTAGCATTTCACACTGAGATTCTAATAGTTATCGGGTCTTTTGCACCATCTGGTCTGAGTTAGGTATTGAACAATAAAGGAGGCAGTTACTCTATAATAAAGATGAGTAATTGTAAGTGGATAAAGGTCTGGTCTCTGGTCTCTTCTAGTCATTTACAGAACAAGAACAATGAGGAAGAGTTAATCTATAATCTAATTGCAAACATGCTTCATGACTCAGTCTCCAGAGCTTAATTTCCCCCTTGGCATGATAAATTTAGAGGGTCCTGAGATTTTATTTTTCTTTTATATTATCAATATTAGTTCATTAATTTTAACAACTACACTATACTCATGGAAGATGTTAATAGTAGGGGAAACGGGGTGCAGGGTATATAGGAACTTTCTACACTAGCTTTTCAACCTTTCAAGAAATCATGAACTATTATAAAAAATAAAGTATATTTTAAAAAATGAAGTATCTTAGTGTCCTAGGACTATCATTAACATATTACCATAAACTTGGTGCCTAAAACAATAGAAATTTATTCTCTCACAGTTCTGGAGGTCAGGAGTCCAAAATTAAGGTGTTGGCAGGGCCACACACCCTCTGAAGGCTAGGGGTGTAAAAGTCCTTTGCCTTTGACTTTTCCAGCTTTGGATGATTCCAGGCATTCTTTGGCATGTGGCTGTGCCACTCCTATCCCTTCCTCTGCCTTCCATGGCCTTTTCTTTTGTCTGTGTCTTCTCTACTTTCTTTCTTTCTTTTTTTCTTTTCTTTCTTTTTTTTTTTTTCCGAGATAGTGTCTCACTCTGTTGTCCAGACTAGAGTGCAGTGGCATGATCTCAGCTCACTGCAGCCTCTGCCTCCTGGTTCAAGCAATTATCCTGCCTCAGCCTCCAAGTAGCTGAGACTACAGATGCCCACCACCATACCCAGCTAATTTTTGTATTTTTAGTAGAGATGGGGTTTCTCCATGTTGGCCAGGCTGGTCTCAAACTCCTGGCCTCAAGTGACCTGCCTGCATCGGTCTCCCAAAGTGCTGGGATTACAGGCGTGAGCCACCATGCCCAGCCCTCTTCTTATAAGGACACTTGTCACTGGATTTACGGCACACCCAATTAATCCAGGATGGCCTCATCTTGAGACCTTTAATTTAATGACATTTGTGAAAACCCACTTTCCAAATAAGTCACACTCACAGGTTCTGGGGATTAGGACTTCAACAGATCATTCTGGGGGCAATCAGTCAATACACAACCTAAAGCAACAATAGTAATGAAAAAGACCATACCAGTCAATATATCAGGCATGATTTTGCCTATAACACTCAGGAACAAGACAGATTTATTTATGTTTCTAAATTAAATTGAATGTGGCCCAGGCTCTAACCTGAAATGGTTGGTGGGAAGTCTGAATCTCAGCCTTTTTTCAGGGTCTTGGCAAGTGGAAAGGGGAAAATGCTCAAGCTCTGAGGGCCACACCTTTAACCTGCAGTATTCATTGTGTTTCCACTTGCTTTTTCCTCTACACACTAGTGTTGTGGGCCACTGGTCCTTCCTGACATGGACAAGCCTAATCTGCCACTATTCAGTTTCCCTGCCCTTTGCCCCCTATCCTAGCACCTCTGGAGTACCGTGTCTGATTAGTCCTGTCTTTGGTATATCTAAAGAACAAAGAGAAGGTTAGAGCATTTATAAAAAGGAGAAATATTACATACCACTACTCAAGAAAGTTCATTGACTCAAGTAAGGTTTTGGGGAGCTGGCAAGCGTTTTGGTGAGTGATGGTAGTGGGTAAAACTAGTCTTAGAGGTGCAGCAGATTGTTTCAGTAGCCTTTAGATAGAACTGGTTTCAGGTTACAGCAGGCAGTCTCAGCAGCCAAGCTTGCAGAGAATTACATTCTTGGAGCAATGGTATGTGCCCTGACTGCTACTCTTGACTCTGTTTTAGTTGGGTGTGACAAGAATGACCCAGTTTGTAAGGTCAACTTTCACAGTGGCTACAGTCTCAAGCAAACTTTTCAGACTACCATCAGGTAAGCCACTTCACAGTCAGAGCTGCATGAGGGCATTCATGGGCCCTAGGTGTTACTGGAAAGGTGTCCTTATCCAGACCCCAAGAGAGGTTCTTGAACTTTGTGCAAAGAAAAAAAAAAAAAAAATTCAGGGTGAGTCCATAAAGTGAAAGCAAGTTTATTAAGAAGATAAAGGAGTAAAAAATGGCTACTGTATAGACAGAGCAGTGGCATGGGCTGCTCAACTGAGTATACTTATAGTTATTTCTTTATTATATGCTAAATAAGAAGTGGATTATTCATGAGTTTTCCAGGAAAGGGGTGGGCAATTCCCAGAACTGAAGATTCCTCTCCCTTTTAGACCATATAAGGTAACTTCCCTAGGTTGCTGTGGCATTTGTAAACTGTCATGGCCCTGGTGGGAGTATCTCTCAGCATGCTAATGCATTATAATTATATTATAATTAGCACATAATGAGCGGTGAAGATGACCAGTCACTTTTGTCACCATCTTGCTTGTGGCTGGCTTCTTTACCGCATCCTGTTTTATCAGTAGGGTTTGTATGAGCTGTATCTTGTGCCAACCTCCTGTCTCACCCTAAGAATGCCTAACCTCCTGGGAATGTAGCCCAGTAGGGTTCAGCCTTATTTCACTCAGCCCCTATTCAAAATGGAGTTGCTCTGGTTCACACACCTCTGACATAGGCACTTATGCTTTTGTGGGCTCTGTCCTCTATAAAAGACATTAAATTTTTTTTTTACAATTGCATTATTATAAAGATATATGTAATCTAAACTGTTCATTGTTACATATCCATTTTTTTCTTCTAATTTAAAAATAATTAAAGTTAAAACATTTTCTTGGGCCCAGGTTCCCAGTACTAGTTTCCATATTCCTTAGAATGAATTCAGTTAGATTAATGAGCTTAAAATTCTAAAACTATTAACTCTCCCCTGGGATCAAAATTAATTCAGAATTTTGAGTCCTTTTAACTTTGTTGGGAGGCCTATGCGAAATATATCTCATGTGTTTGTGATCAGGCTGTGCCCAAAACACTAAAGAGTTAATTTTTCAAAAAATTTTTTTCTTGCCCCTTTAGACTTTGTACCATTCCACTAACGGGCACTGGTGGAAACAAAGGTGATGGGCACCCTGCCAGCCCTAAGCATCTCTTAGTATGATGAGGAGTTCATCAGTCACAGTGGGAAGGAAGAAGTGACAAGGCAAAAGCTCAGCAACATGTGTTTAGTGAGGGGAGGAGACTTCAAACTAGCAATGAAAAGTACTTTCAGTTATTTTGTTGGTAGCTTCCTTGTTTGCTCAGGGTTGCTAAATACATCCAAAAAGGAATCAACCAAAGATTTGGAAGGTAGAGACTTGGACTGGTTATCTACCCTAACAAACTCCCAGGTTAGGAGTCCTGGTGAGAAAAAGGACAGTTTTCAAGAATAGATGGGTTCTGTGTTATTGTTATGAGAATAATAGTTTAAATGTTTCTAGATTATTAGTTCCTATTTTTTAATAATTTCTTCTAGTTTTGAAGACAACTTTCTCAAGTCTCTCTAACGTTATTATATAAATATTTTAAAATTATCTTCTGTCTAGTCTTTCATTTTCTTAGTATTTTTTTTTTTCAGATGTTGAATTTGGAGGATTTTGGTAGGCAGAGAGTGTCTTGCACCAGATTTTATAAGCAGAGCCTGAACAATGCCCATTTAATATTTTAAGAGAAGAGGCATTCCCCATTTTAATAATTGAATGTACTTGTAGCAAAAAAGTGGATTTACATTGAAACACACATTTTCAATGAAAACACAAGCCAATTCTTTGTGTTCAAAACTGCCCAGAAATAGAGACCATGTAGGCTAAATTTGTAGATTCCATATTTTTTATGTTAAAAAAGGAACCACTTTAAAATATTCCAATTATATTCATTAGTGATTAATGATTGTACTTAAATAGTTATGAGCTTTGTCAAGTTGAAGGGAAGAAGGCTTGTGGTATTTTGCAAACTTCATGCTTGGATGGCTCAGCACAATCGACATTTTTAATTAGTAACCTGGATGAAACTATAAAAAGCAAGTTTGTCAAATTTGTGGATGACAAGCTGGAAGATTCCAGATTTAGGGATAAAAAAATGTATTGAATGACTGGAACTAGGGATGAATTAGAAAAAAAGAGATAGGCCAGGCACTGTGGCTCATGTCTGTAATCCCAGCACTTTGCACTTTGGGAGGCCGAGGAGGGAGGATCATGAGGTCA
>NW_012098721.1:160199-202800 GCF_000951045.1 Mandrillus leucophaeus | reverse complement strand
AAAAAAAAAAAAAAAAAAGAGATAAAGGCAAATTGTTATATATGAGCCTAAAAATTCAATTTACCTCTTTGAAAAGTGGAGAAATAAGGCAAAACAACACAGGTGTACAGATGAAGAATTTGTTAGCTGGTAGTTAAATATTAATTTGAAAATAACATGTGACTACTATAAAATGGTCTGTTAGCATTTTATTTAAGTATAACGGAGCAGATATCCTAACTGTGCTGGCAAGACCTGAGTAGGAGCACCGTGTTTAGTTGTGGCTACCATACTTTGAGAGGAATATAGACCATGCCCCTTAAATAACCACTGAAGAAAGTAGGAATTCTGACTTATCCTGGCTAACATGGTGAAACCCCGTCTCTACTAAAAATACAAAAAAAAACTAGCTGGGTGTGGTGGCGGGCGCCTGTAGTCTCAGCTACTTGGGAGGCTGAGGCGGGAGAATGGCGTGAACCCGGGAGGCGGAGCTTACAGTGAGCCGAGATCACGCCACTGCACTCCAGCCTGGGAGACACAGCGAGACTCCGTCTCAAAAAAAAAAAAAAAAAAAAAAGAAAGTAGGAATTCTTCTGAAGCAGAAAAAAAAAAAAATCACCAGAAATAAAAGAACTCCTTGGAAATATATAAGATACTGTCATAGAAGAGGGATTAGATTTACCCTATAAAATATTCCAAGGTTTGGAATCAGGACGAGTTGATACATACTACAGGGAAATCCATTTTTATTTTTATTATTTATTTATTTATTTATTTTGAGATGGAATCTCGCTCTGTTGCCCAGGCTGGAGTGCAGTGGTGCGATCTCGGCTCACTGCAACCTCTGCCTCCTGGGTTCAAGAGATTCTTCTGCCTCAGCCTCCTGAGTAGCTGGGACTACAGGCGCATGCCACCAGGCCCGGCTAATTTTTGTATTTTTGGTAGAGACGGGGTTTCGCCATGTTGGCCAGGATAGTCTCGACCTCCTGACCTCGTGATCCACCTGCCTCGGCCTCCCAAAGTGCTAGGATTACAGGCGTGAGCCACTGTGTCTGGCTGGAAATCATTTTTTAAATCAGTGTATGAAAGTATGGATAGTACTGGCCAGGCGCGGTGGCTCACACCTGTAATCCCAGCACTTTGGGAAGCTGAGGTAGGTGGATCACGAGATCAGGAGTTCAAGACCGGCCTGGCCGAGATGGTGAAACCCCGTCTCTACCAAAAATACAAAAATTAGCTGGGAGTGGTGGCAGGCACCTGTAATCCCAGCTACTCGGGAGGCTGAGGCAGAAGAATTGCTTGAATCCTGAAGGGGCAGAGGTTGCAGTGAGCTGAGATAGTAACACTGCACTTCAGCCTGGGTGACAGAGTGAGACTCTATCTCAAAAAAAAAAAAAAAAAAAAAAAGTATAGATAGTACTAATAAGCTTCCCCCTTTATGTATGGAAGTGTTTACTCATGAGATAAACGTCTATTAACATCTTTCGGGTAGAGGATTTTGAAGCATCAGATGCACACTTGTTCCTTTCAACCCATTTGTTAATTACATGACATCAAATTTTAAACAAAGAAATAGGTAACAAAATAGAGGTCGTGTAGAATAAACTCCTTGAAAAGAATGAAAAAGGATAGATAGGTTAAGTAAAGAAATTTTGTTTTTAAAGGAAATCTGGGTGTTTGAAAAGAAATGATCCAGTGGAGAGAGAAAAAGCAACAGGTAATTTGAGAACTAGGCTGTGTGGGAGATGGGAGGCACAATTTTGAAGAAACACATTACTTTTTTTGTTGTTGTTGTTGAGATGGAATTTCGCTCGTCTCCTAGGCTAGAGTGCAATGGTGCAATCACAGCTCACTACAACCTCTGCCTCTGAGGTTCAAGTGATTGTCCTTCCTCAGCCTCCCAAGTAGCTGGGATTACAGGCCTCTGCCAGCTAATTTTTGTATTTTTAGTAGAGACGGGGTTTCGCCATGTTGGCCAGGCTGGTCTCGAATTCCTGCCCTCAGGTGATCCACCCGCCTCGGCCTCCCAAAGTGCTTAGATTACAGGCGTGAGCCACCGCGCCTGGCCGAAACATGTTTGTGAGAATGGCTAAATATGAACGTTTACTGATTTTCCTTCTCTCCCAGTTGGCCATATTTTTTTCTTCATAAATTAAGTATTTGAAGGGGCTGAGGGTAGGCAGATTAATGGTAGAGAGAAATAAAAAACAGCCCCCACGGCTTGACACAACTGCTGCAGCATCCAAATCTTTCAGTTATGCAAATTTCTTTAGTATGACTTTCAGCATAATTTAGTCTCGCTTCTTGTATTGATCCTCTTATATCAGCTCAGCTCTACTGCTGTCATAATTCAAGCATTTGCCCCTTCTGAAGTTCTTCCCTAAAGAACTGAGTTGTAGATTCTAATATAGTGATCTGATTTTCATGGTTTGTTTTTTTGTTTTTGTTTTTTTGAGACGGAGTCTCGCTCTGTCGCCCAGGCTGGAGTGCAGTGTCCTGATCTTGGCTCACTGCAAGCTCCGCCTCCCGGGTTCACGCCATTCTCCTGCCTCAGCCTCCCAAGTAACTGGGACTACAGGCGCCCGCCACCATGCCCGGCTAATTTTTTGTATTTTTTAGTAGAGACGGGGTTTCACCGTGTTTGTCAGCGTGGTCTCGATCTCCCGACCTTGTGATCCATCTGCCTCCGCCTCCCAAAGTGCTGGGATTGCAGGCGTGAGCCACCGCGCTTGGCCATGATTTTCATGTTTAAGTGAAGGTATCTTTCCAGAATTCAAAGCATGTTAAAATTGTTTTGGGAATTCAAATTGGATGCAAAACAAAAGTAAAATTTTGCAATCAAACATCATCTCAGTGTGTACATTCTGAAGGCATGTGGCTATCAGACTTCATGAAAACACATCTGTGAACCTAGAGAGAAATTATTTTATATACAAATCTATAGTATTTCTTAAAATAAAGGGTCTTCAACTTTACCATGAGTAAAAATCGCTTGGAGAGTTTGTTAAAACAGATTCCTAGACCTTACCCCCAGAGATTGATTCAGTCGGTCTGAGATAGGAGTCATGAAGTTTCATTTCTAACACGCTACAGGTGATGCTAAATGTAGCCAGTCTGTGGACTGTACTTCTGGGTAGCACTGTCTTAAAATCCACTGCAAGGAATGACACCTCTAGCATTATCTAATACTAGCTAGTTAAAAAATAAATTACTAGGTCCCTTCCTGGAGCGACTGAATTTTAATCTGTCATTTTCTTACTACTTCTATGATTGTTGGCACATTCACGTCCTATCTGCATTATAATTTACTTAATAGTACTTAAATTGTCTTTATTTAAATATTATGAAATAAAACTTTAGTAAAAACAGAAAACTATTACTTGTCATATGTAGAAGTATAAATTTCAAATAGAATGTAATAAAAAACCCATAAAATTCTTGCTAATATTGTTTCTGAAGTTCTGAGCCTAAAGCCTATTCTCATTTTGTTAACAAGAGGGATAAAAAGATGTTAGCACAAAAATTGAGATATTCTCCTTTATTTAATTATAAGGCTCAAAAAAGAATGGAAAAGAATGTCCTTTACTAAGTGACTCAGATGCCATTTTGTGGTAAGCCTACATATGACCTAAAATAATCCCACTTACTACTAGCTATGCTTGCACTACATTTTGGGAAATAAGATTTAAAGGAAACATCTCCCCTTCTCTATTTTTTCATTCCATTACACTATTCATTAAAGAGTTATTCAGAAAGTGCCTACTCTATGCCAGACCCTGTTGTACACTAACTAGTCATACTCAGCATAATCTGTCTCATCTTCCCCTAAGTAGCAGTTACTAAATAGGGGTTATAATAAAAACCAACTGCTGAGATTGTAACAATCCCATGAAGAGATGATGAGAGCTCATTGCAGATTCATCTTAATCCCTGACATCTTCTTATTAACATGTTATTATTTATGCAGAAAAAGTTTGCATAGCTGTGATGATGGATGACTACACGTGTGTCTTCCATACAGTAAAGTGTGGGAGAAAGTGGCTGTAAGCACACAGCCATAAAGCACACAGACTATGAGTTTTTAGATCTTTGCAGAGAATAAAAAACAGGGCAAAGTTCATTTTATCAATCCAGATATCTCATGAAATCAGTATAAAAGTCAATTTGAGGCCATCGATATTCAAAATAATTTCTTTTTAGAGTATGTATAGAGAAAAGGGAAAGCTTCTGAAGGAATTTTTTTCTCTATTTTTTACTTTAACAAATAAAATTTGTATCTTAATGCTTTTTAAAATTTAATAGATAACTCATGTGTTCAGTTTTCATTTAATTTCCAAATATGGAAATTAATAGATTTCCATATTTCTGAAAGGCACAGTAAGAGCTACAAGTTAATGTCAAGCACTAAAATGTAGATTAAAATACTTATATTTCTAATAAAATATTTAATTGCCTCAATGCCATCTAATTTCTTTTATTCAAACTTTTTTCAGGTTTGGGTCTGTTGCTTCTTGAAAGTTCATCTTTTCAAATTTACTCTGTATCTCACTTTCTGCTGACTTTGCTATGCGGTTTCAGATAACGGCTATTATTCCTTGTAAGTTCTCATATAGTAATATAACCCATTAACCAAAAAAGTGCTCACACTGTACTTTTATTGTCTGGGTTAAATTTGATACGGACAAGTTAAGAAAATAAAAACAGTGTGGGTATTAGGCAGCAAGTAAAAAGAGTAAGTTAGAGCCATATCTGATCTGGAAGGCTATACTATTAAATGCAAAAAGCAGGTTGCAGTATGATGTATTATTATAATAATAATATGTAGAAAAGATCCTTTCCCAAATGAGCATATGTTCTAAATATAAGCAGGAAGAAAGGGACAGAAGGATAAACATCAGGCTGTTAACTTTATTTAGCTTGGTTGTTGGTGACAGTAGGGAAGGCTGAGGTTAAAAATGGAGACAGACAGCCAGTATTAATATATTTATTTTTTCTTTGTATTGTATTGTTTTACCTTTGAAATATCTTTTTTAAAGGGAATTTATAAATAAAACTTTAAAATGTAATCCTATTAATGGAGTTTTAAATTAATAAGCCTTTGTAGAGCAATTAAGCCTGGGATTTTAGGGCAGAGATTCTGTACTGTTTCTGGTGGGTAAAACAGTATATACTTCATAAAATCAAATTGCATCTTAGACGAGTAACAAATAATCCACGAAGAACATGAATGTGAAAATGGCTTCTATCAGAAATACATCATACCTTAAGGCACTGTTATGAACAAGAATAATAATTATTACCCTTTAAAAGTGGTTTCTGTTAACAAGAGACATAAAAAATTGAACTATGTAGCAAAATTCAAACTTTTTACTTGTATTAATTAATAAAAAATACTGCCGTGTCATGGAGGGAGACTAATATTTACCCAAAGAAGAACCTTCAATAAAGCTTTTAATACTCACGGATTTTATATTAAAAAAAAAAGTCAAAGCAACAGAGATATAAATATCCTTTTATAAAACGACTTTTCTTCTTGAAAAACAGTCACTTACACGCTTTTATTTTGAAGTAAATTTAAAGATGGTGATCTAGAAACCACAAGTATTTCCGGGTAAGGCTGAAGACCCATTTGTTTATTATCTTTCAACTTTTGAACTATAACTTTGGCAAATTCTTCTCCTTGGATGTCAGTAGTGTCTAGTAATTGTCTGACTTTTGAGGTCCTTGTAGGCTTGGTACTAATAAGTTCATAGTCCTCTTTCATGATCAAGTCCCTGGACAGAAGGGCATCTAGCGACTGGTTAAGGCAGGCTTCTGTCATTTGGTTCACAATGTCTTCCCTTTTGCTCTGGATCCACTGCTGGGCTATACCAGGCTGCAGACGTTCTGAAAAAGAGCAAGGAATGAATATTTAAAAGGTGAGGACAGATACATAGCAATAAGTAAAATTCCATGAAAAATCAATAAAGCATAAAACCTAATTTTCCTATGATTGTGCCAATATGGAACACCAGTATTTGGGGGAATGCTATCATTTTTCAGGAAACACTCAGAGATTTGGGCTATCTCCCCCTCACTCCCCAGAAAAGGCATTGCCTTTTTATATGGTATAAATCATGGGGCAAAAACCACTTTATGTCGTCATTCCCATCTTCTAGGATTTGTTCAGTTTTGTTTAATGTCCATTTTGTTTCAAATTTAAAAGATACCTGCAAATTTGTTAATTAGTAATATGTTAATACCTCCTCTTAGTACTGCCTCCCTATTTAGATGTTCACAGAACACCATTTGGGCCATGTCATCGTTCCCATCTCCTGGGATTTGTTTTCCTACTTAAGAAGGTATGTATTTATCATATTGAGGAAATAAAGACAAATAAATCTCACTGTATGGTAAACCCACTGAACATAAATATGTAAGCTAAATGGCATCACTTACAAGGTGTTTCACAGTAAATATTTACCTGAGTTTCCTGCAGTTGAGAGTGGATTTATTATTGCTGAAGAGCATGGAGTGGTCTTGTGATCACAGAATGCAGCCTTTTGAGACGCAGAAATGGTGCTGTCCCAACTGTGATTTCCAGGACAGCGATGCAGCATCATAAAAGAACAGTGTTGAGTTTTTCCTACAAAATACAACATCTTCATTAGAGGTGGAATACGCCTTAGAAGTTCCTATTGGCTAACATGTCAACATCTGAGCAGACAGAAGGTAGGCTCCAATGTCTTTAGTTTCCACTAATATTAAGGCTAGTTCAGAAACCGAATTCTGCAAGTAGATATTTCTTAAAACAAAAAAGGGTTTATATGGAATGCTTTCACTACAATTTCTGTCAGCAATTGTCTGTCCTATGTAAATTATAAATCATAGAATTTTACTTCTTCACATAGTCCCATATTTTTCCTGTGTCTTCTTACTCCTTCTGAAGTTTAAGTATGTTCTCTAAATCTATATATGATGTCTGTCTTTCTACTTTCTCTTCTGGAAATCCCACTCAGCCTCAGGGATTTAATCATCGCCTCTATTCCCCAATCCACACAATTACATTTTCTGTCTTCATTGAACTTTTGCCTTATATATTCTTTCTTTTCCTTCCTTCCTTCCTTCCTTCCTTCCTTCCTTCCTTCCTTCCTTCCTTCCTTCCTTCCTTCCTTCCTTCCTTCCCTCCCTCCCTCCCCCCCCCATTTTTTATTTTTTGGAGTTTGTCACCCAGGCTGGAGTGCAATGGTTGCGATCTCAGCTCACTGCAACCTCCACCTCCCAGGTTCAAGAGATTCTCCTGCCTCAGCCTCTCAAGTAGCTGGGATTACAGTTCCATGCTACCACAACTGGCTAATTTCTGTATTTTTAGTAGAGATGGGATTTCACCATGTTGGCCAGGCTGGTCTCGAACTCCTGACCTCAGGTGATCCGCCCGTCTCAGCCTACCAAAGTTCTAGGATTACAGTTGTGAGCCAACACACCCAGCCGTGAACCTTAATCTTATATTTTCAAAAGCCCTCTGGACATCAACCCTTTGTGTGCTCCTAGTACCTCAAATTAAAAACAAAAAACATTGAAAGTGTAATGTTTCTTAACTCTAAAACTTGTTTTAACTTCTTCTTCTTCTTTTTTTTTAATTGAGACAGAGTCTTGCTCTGTCACTCAGGCTGGAGTGCAGTGGCGCAATCTCAGCTCACTGCAACCCCTGCCTCCTGGGTTCAAGCGTTTCTTGTGCCTCAGCCTCCCGAGGAGCTGGGATTACAGGTGTGCACCATCATACCCACTAATTTTTTTGTATTTTTAGTAGAGATAGGGTTTTGCCATGTTGGCCAGGCTGGTCTTGAACACCTGGCCTCAAGTGATTTGCCCACCTTGGCCTTGCAAAATTCTGGGATTACATGTGTGAGCCACCGCACGCAACCTGTTTTAACTTCTATTTCTTTTAATGGCACCAACATTCTCCCAGTCCCTAGGCTTAACAATTTATTTGGCTTTACCGCTTTTTTCTCTCATCACTCCTATAAGTGAAAAGTTACAAAGTCCTATCATCTAGTTGTTTATAACATCTCATATACCACCCCTCCTTTCTTTCACTCTATATCGGTTCTTAATAATCTCTCATGGGTACTACAGTAATAGTCTCCTAACTGATCTCGCCATCTCAAGTTTCCTTTTCCTTTCAAAATATCCTACACATTCCAGCCAGAATGAATCTTCCCAAAGTAAAAAATTTTATGTCACTGCCTTGCTCAAAAAATTACAATAGTTGCTTCCTACTGAAGTAAAAAAGTCCAAATAGTTTAGCTGAAGGTTAGAATTCCTGATGATATGACTCCAATCTACTTAGCTTTTATCTTCTTTCATTCATCTTCTTTACTAGCTAAGCCAAATTACTCACTGTTCTCTGTATGTTCTTGCTTCTGTACCTGTATGTTGTTCCTTTTCCCTGGAATGCCTATCCTTTGTTATTACAGATCCAGCCTTCAGCCAGAAATAATTTCATGATGACAACATGGTACAGTAGAGTGACACGATAGTATTTATCAAAAGTCTGAGATGTGCCAGCTACTAGCAATGTGATCCAGAGTCCTTAAATCTGTAAAATGAGGACATTTCTCTCACAAAGTTGTTGTGCAAGTCCTTTGTACAGTGTTACTCTTCCCACACTACCATAGCTCTAGATCTATGTCTCTCTTATATCACTTTCCATCTCATATAATAGTTATTTAGAAACACTTCTTTTTCTTATAAGAGATTTTTTTTGTGGACATTTTCTGGCAGTGTCTAACATAATGCCTTTTTAAAAAAATTTATTTTTTGACATAGAGTCTTACTTTGTCACCCAGGATGGAGTGCGGTGGTGCAATCTCGGCTCACTGCAACCTCCCTTCCGGGTTCAAGCAATCTTTCCGTGTCAGCCTCCGAAGTAGCTGAGACTATGGGTACCCACCACTATGATTGGCTAATTTTTGTATTTTTAGTAGAGATGGGATTTCACCATGTTAGCCAGGCTGGTCTTGAACTCCTGACCTCAGGTGATCTGCCCACCTTGGCCACCCAACATGCTGGGATTATAGGTGTGAGCCACTGCGCCTGGCCAAACATAATGCCTTAAAACTTAAATGTATTTGTTGAATATCACACTACTATTTTTTCATATCTTTAGACTCTGTCACTTTAAAACATGAGTTATAAATGCAAATTAAAGTTCCATAGAAATCATGACTGCTTGCCAGAAATATGATCTTGAAAGAAAATGGAAGACTTGCAAGTAAATAATGATTGGAAAATTTACATACTAGATAAAAAATCATTGTCTTGAGGAACTGGCAGGGACCTTGAAGTTTCATGAGAACCACTATTTTCATGGAGCTGAGAGGATCCACATGATTCCTAAAGTAAATAGAAAATAAAGGGTTTAGGTTAATAAAAATTATAGAGCTTTAATTTCTAAATAGTTCTTGTTTGTGGCTTATCACAAATGAAGATAAAAACCACTAATTTTTTTTTTTTTTTTGAGGCAGGGTCTCACTGTGTTGCCCAGTCTGGAGTGCAGTGGCACAACCTAGGCTTACTGCAGCCCTGCCCTCCTGAACTCAGGTGAACCTCCCACCTTAGCCTCCTGAATAGCTGGGATTATAGGTACACACCACCACACCACACTAAATTTTGTATTCTTTGTAGAAATGGGGTTTCGCTACATTGCCCAGGTTGGTCTCAAACTCCTGCAATCAAGTGATCCACCAGCCTTGGCCACATAAAGTGCTGGGATTACAGGTGTGAGCCATTGTGCCCAGCCTACAAAAGTACTAAAAATTATACTTTACAAAATTAAAGAAACACATACATCTATAAAATAACCAACAAAGATAAACTTATTTTCTTAATTAACACAAATGGGGGAAATAGGGGAATAATGTGACATCAGAATAATTATTTTTTTCAGTATTTTCTACATGATCTCAGAGGCTGTGGCCAGTAACTAGAATAGTGAATGAGAAATTTGGTATCTGCAAGTCTGGTCTCCTACAGATTTAGAAATGCCTGTTCTCAGCACCTCAGGTTCCTTCCACATGCAGGCACAGGAAGCCATGGAAAAAGTAATGGAGAACTCTACTCCTAGCTCTGTCATGGAATTACTAGCTAACTTTCAGTAAGGCATTTAAATTAAACTCTCTGGCTCTCAGATTTTTGGCTGTATTATCCGCACTGTCTATTTAAAAATATGCACGAATGGGCTCAAGGATCAAATGAAATACTGTACATCAAGTGATTAAAAAAGTGATGTACTATTTTTAAGGTTAGTTTTGAAGATACTACAGGTTGAGTATCCCTTATCTGAAATGCTTGGAACCAGATGTGTTTGGAATTTTGGACTTTTTTTCAGATTTTGGAATATTTGTATATATATAATGAGATATCTTGGGGATGGGACTCAAGTCTAAATATAAAATTCATTTATGTTTCATATATACATTATACACACAGCTTGAAGGTAACTTAATTCAATATTTTAAAATAATTTTGTGCCTGAAACAAAGTTTTTTTTTTTTGAGATGGAGTCACCCAGGGTGGACTGCAGTGGTGCAATCTTGGCTCGCTCAAATAATTCTCCTGCCTCAACCCCCCGAGTAGCTGGGATTACAGGCATGGGCCACCATGCCCAGTATGTTTAGTAGAGATGGGGTTTTGCCATGTTGGCCAGCTGGTCTCGAACTCCTGACCTCAAGTGATCCACCCACCTTGGCCTCCCAAAGTTCTGGGATTACAGACTTGAGCCACTGTGCCCACCTGTGAAACAGTGTTTTGACTGCAACCCATCATATGAGGTCAGATGTTGCTATGGTTTGATATGGTTTATTTGTCCCCACTAAATCTCATGTTAAAATTTGATCCCCAATGTGGTGGTGTTCAGAGGTGAGGCTCAATGGGAGGTGTTTGGGTCATGGGGGAAGATCCTTCATGAATAGCTTGGTGCCATTCTATAAGTGGTGAATGGATTCCTGAGAGAGCAAGCTGTTAAAGACCCTGACTTCCTCATTTTCACTCTCCTGCATCCTGTCTCACCATGTGATTTCTCTGCATAGCTTGCTCCCCTTCTACTTTCCAACATGAGTGTAAACAGCCTAAGGCCCTCATCAGATTCAGCTGCCCAATCCTGAACTTTCTGGCTACCAGAATTGTGAGCCAAATAAACCTCTTTTCTTTATAAATTACCTAGTCTCAGGTATTTCGTTATAGCAACACTAAACAGACTAACACAAGTGTGGAATTTTCCACTTGCAGCATCATGTTGGTGTTCAAAGTTTTGGACTGTAGAGCACTTTGGATTTTTGGATTAGGGATGCTCAATCTATGTTACTTTTCTGATTCTGTAAAATGAACATACATATACATTCTTAAAAGAAATTACTAATTCAGACTAATATAAGTCTGACTGAATGCTACTAAAGAAATCTTTCTTCTTGGGCAGCAATGTTAGCCTCTCATTAATTATGATAAGAGGTAAGAACAAGGTAGCATAAATATAGTGTTAAAACTGTAATCAATGATTTGCCTACATACTACCCTGGGACGTCATTTATTGTATAAACCAATGACAGCGACAGAACTCAATGCCAAACAAAAAAGCAATCATTGTGATTTGATGGGATGAAAAATGAACTGAGAATCAGTAGAGCTGGGTTTCAAGTTGGAGATTGCCATGAGCTACCAAACAAATCCTAAAAGCTACTTGGGCTTTAGTTTTCCTTCTATAAAAGAACGGCTTAGACCAAATGATTTTTTCAAATTCTTCTCACATTTTGAGTTTAATGTAACTTTTTTTTTTTTTTTACCTCTTGTGGACCATGATTTACAGGTATGTTCAGAGATAATTCCATTTTCTTCTTGTCACATAGGTGAATGGTACTTGAAACACTCTGTAACTGGAATGAATACATAAATGCATATACACTTTAACTGGAGGTGATTAGGAAATTATAGAAGTAAAATACAATCAAATTAACACATTTTATATGTTTGTGCAAAATACATGGCAAGAAAATATAAAGAGTTGGGAATATAACATATAACTGAAGGAAGAGACAGTGTAGAACAAGGGAAATAACTTTAGAAACACAGACTTTGAATCTTACCTAATATTAATTGGTTACCTTCTCTCAGTGTCTCAGAGCTTCATCCTTAAAATCTAATAATACCTACATGCAGGATGGTTCTAGAGATTGAGCTTATAAATACGAAATAACTGGTATAAACTAGGTACTTAATAAATTTTTGGGAGTGTGATTGTATGTCTATCTATAATAAAGTATTTACCACATTTTAGGCACTGTGCCTGTAAGTATTATTATTTTCATTTTATAGTTAAGAGATTGAGGCTTAGACTAAGTAAAGGAGGTAGAGTGTCAATAATGGAATGGCGGGGCCATGGAGCCAATCAGATGTGATTTAGATTCCCACATCTGTTTGACGTGGGACATTAGATTTAATCTCAGTTTACTTATCTGTACACTGGAGATAAAAATACCTATTTTGAAGGATTACTGTAAGGAAAATGAAAAGTAATATATGCAAAAAGGCCCTAACATTACTTGTAAGCATTCAATAAATGGTAGCTGCTGAGTAGATGATTTACTTAAATACTATTCTTTTGTGTTAAAATTAAGTGATTTATTCCTGTCTATATAAGCTAGACTTGGATTAGTTTCCATCACTATTCAGCGATTTAAAAACCTATCAATCATTTTCTTCCCCAGACCATCATAATGCCAACTATTCTTCAGAATTTGGAAACTGGTGAATTCACACCCAGCCATCCATTATGCACATTTATGACTGCATGCTCCATTTACATGGCTAAGGAACTTCAGGAGGAAATTACTCCTATTCATCTGTGTATATAATGTACCTAGCACAGGGCTTTATACACAGCAGTTCAAAAAACATCTATAAATATACTGTTATATGACCCTTTAAAATGAGTTTTTGGTTTTGTCTCTGTTATGTAAGGTTTTTCTGTGCTTATAAAATTTGCCAAAACATTTCTGATAATGCAATATCCTTGAATTAGTAACACTTTTTCATAAATGATCAGTTATGATAATTCAAATTACTTGTGAACTAGTGAATCAGTCCCTAAGAAGAAATGAGTTGAAAAAAACCTATTTTTGTTCAGTGTTTATTATTCAAGATATAGAAGCCAATTACCTAGGAAAACATAAATTATGGGAGCTGCTTCCAAGAGCTGAAAAAATGTAGGAAACTCAAAACAAATTTCCCTACTAATCTTGGCTTTCAGAAATTTTTTTTCTTAAGAGACAGGGTCTTGGTATGTTGCCCAGGTTGGACTGGAACTCCTGGGCTCAAGCGATCCTCCTGCTTCAGCTTTCAGAGTAACTGGGACTATAGGCATGTACCATCACACCTAGCTCAGAAATTTCTTTATGAAGAATCTTATTTAATTTGTGTTCCACTGTTGGCCCTGACATTAGCTTACTGTGTGAGGTGTACATAAGTGACTAACTTCCCTATACAGTAGTCCCCATCTTATCTTGGTTTCACTTTTCACAGTTTCTATTACCCTGCTCAACTGTGGTTTCGAAATATTAAATGTAAAATTCTAGAAATAAACAACTCATAAGTTTTAAATCACATTCAGTTCTAAGTAGTATGATGAAACATCATACCCTACAGCTCCATTCCACCCAGGATGTGAATCATCCCTTTGTCCAGCATATCCATGCTGTATAAGCTACCACCCTGTCACTATCAGAACAACTGTCAGGATCACAGTGCTTGTACTCAAGGAACTCTTTTTTTTTTTTGAGACAGGGTCTCACTCTGTCACCCTGGCTGGAGTGCCAGCTCACTATAGCCTCTGCCTCCTGGGTTCAAGTGATCCTCCTTTCTCAGCCCTGAGTAGCTAGGACTACAGGCATGTGCCACCACACCCAGCCCTTTTTTTTTTTTTTTTTTTTTTTTTTTTTGTATTTTTTGTAGAGATGGGGTTTTGCCACATTGCCTAGGCCGGTCAAGTAACTCATTACTAATTAATCAACTCTTAGTACTAATGGCCCAAAGTGCAAGAATAGTGATGCTGGAATATTGTTAGAATTGTTCTATTTTATTGTCAGTTATTGTTAATGTATTACTGTGCCTATCTTATAAATTAAACCTTATCATAGGTATATATGTATAGGAAAAGTATATATGTCTATGTCATAGGTATGTATGTACAGTATACATAGGGTTCAGTGTTACCCATGGTTTCAGGCATTTACTGGGGTCTTAGAATGTATCTCCCATGGATAAGGGAAGACTATTGTACCTTAGTTATCTCATCTATAAAAATCAGATGATATTCTTGCCCTGTAAGTATCACAGAATCGATACAAGATTTTTTTTTTTTTAAAGAACAATCCTAAGTGGAAAAAATATGGCAACTTAAAAAGTAGCTGAGTGTGGTAGCCCACGCCTGTAGTTTCAAGCTACTGGAGACGCTGAGGTAGGAGGATTGCTTGAGCCCAGCACTTCGAGGTTGCAGTGAGCTATGATCCTGTCACGGCACTCCAGCCTGGGTTACAGAGGGACACCCCATCTTTACAAACTAAAAAAAAATTTTGACTCTATTAAGGAATAGAGAAATTGGTATCCTCTGGAAAACACTACCTACTCAGAAGTGGTGGAGCCAGTGACAAGTTATTAAAAGAACGAAAACACAGTTCCTCTTTAGTTCCTTCCTTTATGCATTTCCCTTTGAAACCAAGGGTTATGTCACTAGATCCAGCAAGCCACAAGGGGCAAGCAATATCACTTGGTTATAAAAATTGTAGATTTTGCTTGTTCACACCCCACGAGTTTGGCTAACGGCTGGTTTTTATATTGTATATTAACTACAATTTAATGAAACCCACATCTCCTAACAAACCACAGTTCGTTAGGGCAAAGTAAGCATAGTTTAGCACTTGCCTTAATGAACTGTGGTTGCTTTGCTTTTTAAACAATTTTGAGTAATATTGAAAAAAAAAAAAAACAACCCTGCAGTAATAGTCCCTTCAATTGTTCCTACCCACAAGAATCAGAGTGAGTAAATAACACAGCTCTCCCAGGTAATTCATATCAACTGTTACTGCTACCTTGGTCTATAAAACATGAAGTGTTTGAGAGGAAAAATGAAAAAACAAACACACTTTGGTCTCAAATATAATAAAAATTCTACAGTTAAACTTGGCAAGGAATGTCAGAAAAAAATGTACATTAAATTAAAAGAGAAGTGCGAGAACCCAGACGTCTATAATTCTCTAGGCATTACAACTTTAGGAAAATAAATGTACATTAAAAAACAAACAAATGCCTCTAATGGCTCAGTGCATTCATTGTAAACAACTGGTTGTGATTATTCATTTTTAAATTTACGTCTGATATATAAGGGTTCTGGAAATGTCTTTTTTTTTTTTTTTCTTTTTTTACATTTTAAATAAAGGTAGGGTCCTGCTATGTGGCCCAGCTGGTCTCAAACTCCTGGGCTCAAGTGATTCACTCGCCTTGGCCTTCCAAAGTGCTGGGATTACAGGTGTGAGTCACCACGCCTGGTCCTGAAAATGTCTTTAAAATCTGAAGGTGGCCATTTGAATGAAATAGAAAAGCTTTTGGTGACAAAGGAAAAGTAGTATTGATAGTCTCTGGTAAATTTTCTCACTCCAAAACTGTAGCTTATATCTGTGAAAAGTATATATATTAAAAACTACACTTAACTAAAAAACTCCATGAATAATATATAGTTGTTTAAATTTCTAATTTCCAGCATTCCATTTGGCAATTTACCTTTGTTTTCTTTAGCTGAATAACAGCTTCAAGAAAAGTTATCTCTTCAAATGTTCTCAAAACTGGTTCAAGTTCTATTAAACATTCTACATAAGAGAAAAAAAATATAGGTTGAATTCAGATTGCTTCTAATTATTAAAGTGAAATGCTAACATTTAACGTACAAGGCCTCAAGTCAGTTCTTCCCAAAGTGATGACATTCAGCTGTTTTATGAGCTTTTATTACTGACATAAAGATAGACATAAGCAACAATGGAATAGGGTTGAGAACCTAAAAACACTGTTTTTGGACAAATGTGCTAAGCCAATTCAATGGGGAAAGGGTAGGATAGCCTTTTCAACAAATGATGCTAAAACAGTTGGATATACACCTGGAAACAGATAAATTTAGATACTTATATCACACTACGCATAAAAACTAACTTGAAATGGACCCCACACCTAAATGTAAACATAGGAGAAAATCCTCATGATCTTGGATTAGGCAGAGTTCTTAGATATGACATCAAAAATGAAATCTGTTAAAAAAACCTAAAAATTGGGCCGGGTGTGGTGGCTCATGCCTGTAAACCCAGTACTTTGGGAGGCCGAGGTGGGCAGATCACGAGGTCAGGAGATTGAGACCATCCTGGCTAACACAGTGAAACCCCATCTCTACTAAAAATACAAAAAATAAAAAAAATAAAAAAAATAAATTAGCAGGGCATGGTGGCGGACACCTGTAGTCCCAGCTACTCAGAAGGCTGGGGTAGAAGAATGGCGTGAACCCGGGAGGCGGAGCTTGCAGTGAGCCAAGATTGCACCACTGCACTCCAGCCTGGGCAACACAGCAAGACTCCATCTCAAAAACAAAACAAACAAACAAAAAACCTGAAAACTGGACTTCAAAAAATTTGAACACTTTTGCACTTCAAGACAGTATTAAGAAAAAATAAAAAGATAAGCTGCAATCTTGTACACTATATTTCCATATCATGTATCTGCTAAAGGGTTTGTATCTACAATAAATACAGACCCATGACAATAATGGGAAAAATAGCAAAATTAAAAAACAAGTAAAAGATTTGAATTTCACTAAAGGAGATATACAAATGTCTTCAAGAAGCACATGAAAAGATGCTTGACATCATAAGAAAAGGCACTTTAAAACTGCAATGAGACATCACTCCATACTCACTAAAATATAATTAAAAAGAAAGTAAGAAGTGTTGACAGTGATGTGGAGAAAATGAAACCCTCATACATTGCTGGTGGGAATAAAATAATGTAGCTACTCTGGAAAACAGTTTGGCAGTTTCTTAAAAATTAAAGATAAATTTATCATGTAGCCCAGCAATTCTACTCACAGATAATTAACCAAGAGAAATGAAAACATATGTTCACAGACTTGTATGTGAACAGTCATAGCAACATTATTCACACAGGCAACAAGTAGAAACAATCAAAATGTTCATCAACTGGCTAATGGATCAACAAAATGTGATACATCCATACGATGAAGTATTATTCAACAATAAATTACCGAACTATGATTCATGTTGAAACCTGGATGAACTTGAAAAACATTATGCTAAGTGTGAAAAGAGCCAGATGCAAAAGGACCACACATTGTTATCATTCCATTTATATGAAATATCCAGAAAAAGCAAATCTAGAAAGACAGAGAATAGATTACTGGTTACGTAGGGTTAGTGATGAGAACAGGCAGTGACTGTAAATAGTTATGAGGGATTTTGTGGGGGTTGATGGAAATACTTTAAAATTGGATTATAGTAATGGCTGCAAACTGTAAAATTATTAGTACTAAAAAGTCAATGAATGTATACTTAGAATAGATAAATTTTAAGGTAAGTAAACTATACTTTGATAGGCTTTTGAAAAACAGAATATTTATGATTCCTCTCTGCTACTGTGTTACTTTGCCATTTAATATGTACATTAATTGAACAGTTAAATCCATTTTCAGAATGTATATTCTCTAGTCACTTTTTCAACAAAAGTTTACTGATCTTCCTCCTTTCCTTAATTCAGTTAACCTATATTTTTTTTAAAAAAGGAAAAATATAGCTTGCTTTTAGTTTTTCAAGCTTCCTTTATTTTTTTACCAAAATTTCTTTCATTGTGAACTTTTCATTTCTTTTCAGTAGGTTTATCCAAAAGTAGGCATCTTGTGCTTACTCTGGTATCTAGAAATCCTTTTGTAATTTCTTGTTCTTCCATTTGGTCGTATTGACAGAATTTCTTCATTGAATACACTTAAACTTTCCCTATTATTGATTTTTTATTCTTCCTTTCCCTTTCAGGTTCCCAGAACCTGCTTTTCACCATTTCAATATACACCAGAGCCTTAAAATAAAACTGACGGACTGTATAGGGCAGTAGTGTGTTTATAAATCAATGATGGTACCTTCCCACTGAAAATAGGAAGCTGTCATCCTAGGAAAAAAAAGTTGTGCTTCCATTTAAAAACAAAGTCCAAAACCTAACAATAACAACAAAACCAGTAGCATCCCAAAGGCTATAAATGAAAAATGTCTAAGGCAGACAACAGTACTTTGTAAGAAATGTGATAAATTAAACACACACACACACACACACACACACACACAC
The DNA here is from genome assembly GCF_000951045.1 of Mandrillus leucophaeus. Taxonomy (NCBI): domain Eukaryota; kingdom Metazoa; phylum Chordata; class Mammalia; order Primates; family Cercopithecidae; genus Mandrillus; species Mandrillus leucophaeus. Next base: position 184,404 of record NW_012098721.1, on the reverse strand, counting down.
ACACACACACACATACACCCCGTACTGTCAGATATAAGGCTGGATATGTTTATAGGCAATATTAGTTAGACAGTCTAAAAATAAACTGAGTTCTCATTACTAAAAAAAGCAATGCATTGTATTTTTCATTCAATACTTATATCCATTGTTCATCAGTATTGTATTTACAAATCAAAATTTGCTAAGGTAATGGGTTCATATTTTATCTTTCTTTCCAGAGCTATGAGGAAGGGTACATATCTCTGTTGTCCTCTCTTTGCCATTTCCAAATAGTAATTTCTTCTTTCTGTGAAAATTCTAGATCCTCTAAAGTTCATGCCATTGGGCAACACTTCTCTGCAAACTTCTGCTTTTCTCCTCTGCTCATTGAAGTTTTTGGCTTTTGGCTTACTGACTTATCCACGCTGTACTGATCAGTGCTCCACAGAATACTTGAGAGGAACCCTCTGCAAATCTCTGGGGCTCTTCCTCTGTGTACCTTTTCCCTTCCGGTGCAATGTCCTATGAAGTCTATCTGCCTTGGTCTACCCACACTGTCATCCCTGTCTCCTAGACCCTGAGTGTCAGCTGGGTTCCACCTCAGTTTCCTCTCCCCATGCTGCATCTAGAAACTCTCAAGGCAGGAAGCTGGGCAATCGGAAGGCTGACTTCATTTGTTTCCCGTCTATCAGAGATTGCTGTTCTTTGTTTCCTGATATTTAGTGTCTTAAAAACCACTCTTTCACATATTTTGTCTAGGTTTTTTGGTTGTTTCAGGCAGGAGGGCAAATTGGCCCCTGTTACTCCATCTTGACCAGAAGTGTGGTCACTAGTTTCTCTAGATTAACAGCCCAAACTAAACACTAAATACTACTTCTCAGCAATCCTATTTTGCTTCCCAAATACATCTACTGTTCTCATAGATAAGTGGTTCTTAAAGTGTGGCCTAGGGACCCCGGGGGTGGGGGGGTGGTTCTGAGGGTTCATGAAGTCAAAACTATATTCAAAGTAACTAGTACTAAGACATTATTTTCCCTGTTTACTGTCATCCCCAAACGAGTATATAGTGGATTTATCCAGAGGCCCATAAGTAAGGTGTGATAAGAACACTGCTTCAACAGACAATGGAACGTGTTCTTGTATATTCCTACATTTTAAAATTCCTTGGTTTTAATTTCTAATACAGTAAATGCTAATAGATATGACCCACATATACAAAAGCTCTTTGAGGTCCTCAATGATTTTGAAGAGTATTGAGATCTAAAAGTTTGAGAATTGCTGTCTTACATGATTATCTTGTACTGCTGGAGGAGACGCTTAAGTCCTTTTCTTCATGTTTCCAACAGGAAGATGACATTTCCAGTTCAATCCTCAGGAAGGAGAAGTATAGGAGGAATTCTTCCATCTTCTTTCTGCCCCTCAGACTTACCTCATTTGTTAATCTTGGAGAAAAACTCAGCATGCTTATCTGGTTCCTTTGCAGTTTTCTCCTTCTTTTAAAAGTCAGCTTGCCTAAAGAATGCATACATTTTCTGCTTCCCTATGTAGAAGCAGGGTGAGGCCTGTGGTGGGCTGGTAAAGCTATCAACTGTAGGGGTAAAACGCTACTAAGCCCATTTGGCTGCAGATCTAAAGGTACATTCTCCAATTAGCTTTATCAGTAATGAAACTGATATTTTGACCACCATCTGTCTTTCTTCCTCATCTTTTTCTTAATATATTCTGAACTTAGAAAGGGAAAGCAGGGGTAAGACCATTGTATTTTATCTTCCCCTTTTCAACCTCTTACATCCCATACTCCATCTTTCCTTTGAGCTAGCTGATCATCTGCTCTCACACTACACTGAGAAAATAGAAGCCATGAGAGGGAATTCCTTCAGGGTCCTACAACCAGATCTACAAACTTCTTGTACTTGTATCCATCTCTCCAACCTCATTTCTCTTACAGTAGAAAAAAGTGTCCATATACTCATACAAATGTAAACAGTATCATTTGCACTCTGAATACCATTTCCTCTACCTCTCCAGCATTCTGTTTCTGATACTCTCTCTCAGCTCTTGCATTGACAATCTCTGACTCTCTACTGGATCATTTGACCATCAAACACATATTCTATTACTGTTTCTTACCTTTCTCCAGGATTTTTTTTTTTTTTTTTTTTTTAAAGAAACAGCATTTTGCTTTGTCACCTAGGCTGGAGTGCAAGTGCAGTGGCACGATCATAGCTCACTGCAGCCTCAACATTTCGGGCTCAAGCAATCCTCCTGCCTCAGTCTCCCAAGTAGCTGGGATTACAGGCAATGCACCATGTCTGGCTAATTTTAAAATTTTTTTTAGTTGAGACAAGGTCTTGCTGTGCTGCCTAGGCTGGTCTCGAACTCCAGAACTCAAGTAATCCCTCTGCCTTGGTCTCCCAAAGTGCTGGGATTACAGGCATGGGCCACTGTGCCTGGCCATAGGAAAAAATTTTGACCCCATATCATCCTTTAGCTATCACCTCATTTTTTTCTGCTTCTGTTCAGAGCCAAGCATCTTGCTGGAATTGTCCATATTTGGCTTCACTTCTTTCTTTTTTTTTTAAATGTACATCAGTCTTCTGTTTTCATATCTCTATTAAAACTCCATTTGTTTGGATTACTGGTGATGACAATGTTGGAAAATCCTGCTTGTCTCATTTGGCCTCCTGGCAGATTAGACATGTCTGACTATACCCCTCCTTGACTTCCAAGACACAAAAACTATACTCTCTACTGTCCTCTCTTCCTCAGTCTCTTTTTCTTCTTCCTCTTCTCCATTTCTAAGTGCTGGAATGCCTCAGAGCTCTACTATGGGTCCCTCTTTGCTATCTACATTACCTTCTTAGATGAACCAGTCCAGACTACCAATATGTTAGTGATGTTCAATTTTATCTTAGGATCCTGGACTCTTCCTGGAACAACAGATTCATGTATTGCTGTAGTAGTAGCAACAGTAATTATGACTGTTTCTACTTGCTGGCTGTTATAAACAATGCTCCTATCACTAATCACATACAAGTCTCTGTGTGAACACATGTTTTCATTTATCTTGGGTTACCTGTTAGTGGATTGCTTGGTTGTATGGTAAATTTATCTTTCATTTTTAAGAAACTGCCAAACTGTTTTCCAAAGAGGCAGTATCATTTTATATTCCCACTAACAATGTATAAGGATTTTGGTTTTGCCACATCACTGTCAACACTTGTTATTTTCTGTCTTTAATTATAGCTATTTTTGTGGGTATAAAGTGGTAACTCATCGCAGTTTTAATTTGCATTTCCAAATGACTAATAATATTAAGCATCATTTTATGTGCTTTTTAGCTATTTGTATATCTCCCTTGGTGAAATTCAGATCTTTTACTCATTTTAAAATAGGGCTATCTGTCCTATTATTGACTTGTCAGGGTTTTTTATATATTCCAGAATCAAGCCCTTTAGCAGATACATGTTATGCAAATATGTTCTCCCAGTCTGTGGTTCTGCTTTTTTTTTCCTTTTTGGAAATGAGGTCTTGCTATGTTGCCCAGGTTGGAGTGCAGTAGCTTTTCACAGGCATGATCACAGTGCACTATTATGATACATCCTCAAACTCCTGGGCTCAAGTGATCCTCCTGCCTCAGCCTCCTAAGTAACTGGGACTAAAGTCGTGGACACTAAACGCCTGGCTGTCTCTTTTCTCAATAGGACCTTTTGAAGTGCAAAAGTTTCCAATGTTTTCAAAGTCTGATTATAAATTTTTTAATGAATCCTATTTATTTTTGATGTCATATTTAAAGATTCTGCCTAACCCTAGGTCATGAAGATTTTCTCCTACATTTACATTTGGATGTCTGATCCATTCTGCCTCTGAAATACTATCTTAATTCTGTAACTCTTCTATCTTCAGAATTTCCACCTCAATTAGAAAATTCCTGAAAGTTTCTTTCCGAGCCTCTTTGCTTCTACTTTTGCCTTTCTCCAATCAACTTTCCACAGAGCAGTAAGAATTTCACCTATACTTCTTACAGATCATGTCACTTCCCTGCAAAACATACTTTAATGGCTTTCCATTGCACTTGGAATAAAAATCTAACCTTTTAATGATGGCCAAAAGCCTCTCTCTTACCTCTCCAATATCATCTAATTCCTTTCCTTGCTTACTATATTCTAGCTACACAGGCCTTCTCACTGTTTCTTGAGAATATAAAGCTTTTTCTCTTCTAGGCTCAGAGCCTTTATGCTTGCTGTTTTGTTTGGCTGAATACTTTTTCTTCAGCATTTGAATGACTGGCTCTTTTTCAAGCTTCAAATCTCAGCTCAAATGTTCGCTCCTAAAAAAAGGCCTTTGTTTCCCTCCCTTAATTAGTCTATTACCTTGCTTATTTCCTAATAAGACTGTCACAATCTGTGTCTTGCTTATTTATTTGTTTTCACTCTGCCTTCTGAACTAGAATGTGAACTAGCTACAGAAAGTTTGTCTTCTTTACTACTCTGTTCCCAGGGCTTACTCCAGTATATACATAGCACGTGGTAGGGGTTCAAGACATATTTGTTAAATATATGAAGGAAATCGTTACTCCTATCACACAATTTCTCTTTTTTGTTAGGAATTCTCAGTTCTGCTCTAGAAGGAGTTACTCTCATATAAATGCTATGATAAGTCGGAAAATAATTTAAACAACTTCTAGCTAGTCATCTAATTTGCACAATTTTTCAAGGAATATTTTATTCACAGTATATTAACTAATTCTATAATTCAAAGAGTCCACGTTAAAACTATATACTCACTTAAGAAAGATGGTCTTTCATCTGGATTTTGTGCCCATCCACTTTCTATTAGAGAGATCATATGTGCTCGGTGAGGTATATCATATGGCAAACTTTCTTCATTAATAACAGGTCGATGTCCTTGTGACACACTATACATTATCTGCAAAGGATTGGTGACATCTGTCAAAACAAATAGATTGCATTCATTAGAAATATATTACGATTCAGCATATTACTTACATCTAAAACTAACTAAAAGAAAATAAGTGAATATTAAAATTTTAGGAATAATGTCTTACCCCCCTTTCTGTAAAAGGAATATATATACCCCAAACCATTGCCAGACTTGTCTATTCCTATGGAAGGAGTTTATATCCTCACCTCATTAATTCTGGGCTTGGCCATATGATTGGATTTGGTAAACAGAATATTTGTAAAGCAGAGCTGAGCAAAACCTAGCCGAACTAAGAAGGGCTACAGCAACTAATATTTAATGTGAATGAGAAATAAATGTTTATTTCATAAGCTATGGAGATTCCAAGGTTGTTTTTTGTTACACAACAAGCTGACCTACACAAACCTCAGAATAAAGAAATAAACAATATTTTCAGGGAATAAAAAGGACAGATTAGTCTTCAATATTTGCTAGTCTTTATAGAGGGAGTAGTAATTAAATTATCATATAAATAATTTTACAGCTAGACTAGAACTTGGAAATAGTAATTTAAAATTCTTACTATGCAGGTGACAAAAATGAGGACTGAAGAGATTTTGTGACTTGATCACAGAGTTAATTACTGTCAGAACAAGAATTAAAATCTGGGTTTTCCTGATCCTTAATCCAGTACATTTTCCAGTATATAGCAGACTCACAACTGGATCCTTAACCCAGTATATTTTGCAGTATGTGATGCATTCACAATTGATAAATTGTCGTTTTAGTGTCTCTTCCACAAAATGAATAAGCAGATTTAAAATAACATGATTTTTAGATAGTTCTGAGAGTGACCTACTAACATGATGTTATTGAGCATAAAAAAGTCAACACATACTTACCTTCAAAAGGCTGTTTTCTGGATAACACTTCCCATGTGATAACTGCATAGCTGTTTAACATAAGAACATACATGTTATATATTTTAAATGAACTCTATCTAATAAACTAAAATAGCACTACTTTTAAAAGCTGACTGTGAAGATACCATTTTTGAAAGTGATAAGGCAGCAAAGAATTACTGTATACAATGAAGATGACAAATGCTCATCTAGTTTTGAAAGAAAATCAATTTTAAGTTAAAAAATTAGGAAATTACTGTAATAAAAGCTTAACGTTACATGCAAGATTAACTTTTTGTGGATGATTTAATACTAGGATTAATTCTTGAACACTCAGATAAGCTATGCCCTTTAATTAAATGATATTACTTTTCACAAAGAACAAACATCAAGAAAAAAATTGTCTCATGGAGCTCTGTTCTACTGCCTTTTTTCTGCTCTCAGCACTATCTTCTTTGGTAGTAGAAATATCCTGCCTACAGTTTAACTTCAGATGTCAATTACAGGGTTAAGCTGCATAGAGTTTATAATTAGAATAAATGGTTAAATAGGATATAAGAATTTTGCCACACCCCAACATTAACCATGCATTCAAAATGGACACATAGAATTTATTACTACCAACACCTTTTGTTACAGGGAGAGCGAGGAGTACAGAGGGAATTCCTACCCAAATAAAGGAATAATATTTCCCCATATTTCCCCGACAGAGAATATTGAAATTGAACATAAAGAGAAAATTTACAAAATGAATGACTGGTAGATTTAAATTGGCCCATTTTTATAGAATCAAACCAGTTTTCAAGAATTGTTGAGTAGAACATGATCTTTACCTTAGGAAGCTGTAAATACATTTCCCCTCCCCTCAGTACATCATTCAAAATAAATTAAAAATATCAGAAAACAAAATATAAAAGGGCAATTTTTTATATTCATACAATGTGAATGTAAAAGACACTATATGAATTGTTTTAGTGCAGCCACTAAAATGGATTGGCTGGCTTTGGATTTAATGAGAAATAACAAAAATTAAAATGCTTTTGAAGAAAAGGAATATGCAATTTAATTAAATATATAGTTTTTTGGTAGAGATATGGCATTTGTTCCTAAAATGATTCATTAACAGGTTATTTATTAAAGATGGCAAAAAGCCATTTAAAGGACTATACAATGTGTTCACAGCAAATTTAGAGAGTGTGCTTTTGCATTCATTAGTATATTAAAAGAGATAAGAGTAACTTACACATGAGGTGAATGTCCCCATCTCTTAAACCTATGTAAATAATCATCTTCCTTTTATTCTGGTTAAATAACCAGTGTCAAGAACAATGTGTTATGCTTATTACTGCATTATGAGACTATAATATGCATCGGAAATATGAAAATACGATCAAATCCATCGATTTGTTGTATAAAAAATTCACACATATACAAATATTAGGGATTCTTTAAATAGAAACATCCCCAGTATGATTAAGAGTTGGTCTATTTATCTAAAAAGATGTATAGATATCAAAAGCTGAAAGGTTGAACAGGTTGAGAAACTTAAAGCTAAAATGTTAGGAACTACTGTTTCCCTCTGCATTTTCAAGTCACATATGATAAAAATCCTTAACTATTATATTATAAATTGATAGGATAAGAAGAGATGCTTTAAAATTTCTTAAAGGATGTAAAAGTTTCTTAAAGTAAATCATTAAATTTCTTTACTTTGAAAAATATTAATCACCGTGGCCTCAAGTTTATTTTCACCACAACTATGAGAGAAGAATAAAAATCACAGTTTAAAATGTAGCTTCAAAATTCTGGTTGACTAATTTTGTGTCTGAGACAAGGTTAACTCTGAGAAAAAGCAATCCTTATTATACCTATATATATCATGCTTGATACTGGCCCTTGATTTTTGTCCAGGTTCATAGTTTTCAGGTGGCATATAGATAATTGTCCCTCCTTCTGGTGCAGATTTGCTACTTCGTGATTGTGAGAGGGACATCATGCGCCATTTTGATAAACCAAAATCTGCAATCTGTAAGGGAAAAGAGCAAATAATTGAATTAAGAAATTTCCTCTTTAAAAAGTCCAAAAGTCAACTATCTTTGTGTATATTCACTGTATTTAGATATCAAACCAGAGAAAATGTAATATATTTTAATATTTTATTTCTATATATTCCACCAACTTTTTACAAAATTAAATTCCATAGTGCTGAGCCAAATAACTCTAGAAGCAATACATACTGACTTAAAGTTTAATATAACATTACAAATTTCAAAAGAGAAACTAATTTTTGAAAATTAAAGACAGACATTTTTTGTCTGTTATTCTCAATGAGTGTGTACCTTGCACACCTTGTCATGACATATAGCTTGGTACCATGTGCTTTCTACATCTCACAGAGCTGCCAATTCTACTCACATCTCATGCAATTGTCACTGGTCATTGTTTACAATTCTGGTTTATACAGTTGTATTCATAATGCCCTAAAGGTAGCATTCTTAAATTACGAAATAAGCAAAATCTCAAAATTGTAAAGATAATTATTATACAATTTTATGCTGATCACTAAGTGAAGTATTTCATAGAAACAGTATAATTGCATATAAAGCATATTTATGTCCAATACAATAGGTGTCTAAAGAATTATCAGTGACAATATTCTGTGCCTTTGATATGTCCTGTACAGTTTTGCTTCAATTGTAAATCTTGTGCACATATTATACAGTATCTTATAACTAAATATTTAAAAGCTTCCTTATTTTTTACTTTATTTTTTAAAAATGTAAGACAAAATGTAAGAACAGAAATAATATTTAATTGACAAGGGAGTATGGGAAATCCTTAAAGACATTTAAATTACTTAGAACATTTTACTGCATACTTTAGAATTCAGCAGAGTGAAATGGGCTCCATGCAGCACATCATTTGTTTCCATTGTTTACTTCCTATATTTTTTACTGATTTTAACAAAATACATACTTTTATTAGCATTTAGATGAATTTGAGACAAAAAAAAATTATGGCCTCCATCCCCAAAAAGGAGGGGTAGAATAAATGAATCTTCCATTCATTTGCCACAATAAAAGAGTAAATTTAAGAAAAAAAAATAAAAATAATCAAGATTTAAAAAATTGAATTCACAGAAAAGGACCAAGTATACGCTATTGATGGATGAAAAAGAAAGTAGAGGTAATTATTACTTTGCTTTTGTTTTCTCTATCAAGAATAGTTTCTGGGCCGGGAGCGGTGGCTCAAGCCTGTAATCCCAGCACTTTGGGAGGCCGAGACGGGCGGATCACGAGGTCAGGAGATCGAGACCATCCTGGCTAACACGGTGAAACCCCGTTTCTACTAAAAAATACAAAAAACTAGCCGGGCGAGGTGGCGGGCGCCTGTAGCTCCAGCTACTCGGGAGGCTGAGGCAGGAGAATGGCGGGAACCCGGGAGGTGGAGCTTGCAGTGAGCTGAGATCTGGCCACAGCACTCCAGCCTGGGCGACAGAGCGAGACTCCGTCTCAAAAAAAAAAAAAAAAGAATAGTTTCTGGTCTGAGATGAAGAAAATGAAGTCTAAGGAAGTTGAAAAGTTATACAACTATATATTTCAAATTATTCAGATAATTTGCAAATACCTCCTCAGTGCTATTAGTGTTCCTTGTGGGACAAAATGGAGAGGTATTATAGGATATCAGAAAAGTGAATGCCAGTCTGATTTTTTAAAAAGGGGAAAAAATGTTGACTTTGCAAATCAACATTTGCAACCTATAGAAATATATGGAGTATTCTAAAGTATGTAACCTAGGAACCTAAGAATAAGTCTGATATATTTGTAGGAGCCTATCCTTAAACTCTGGTGTTTCAATCCTCCAACACTGCATGAAGTCTCTCTTTTTTAAGGGCCTTAATCTCATTTATAAAGGAGAAGCCCTAACAGCTTAATCACCTCTTAAAGGTCCCATCTGTTAATAGTATCACATTGCCAACATCTGAAGTTTAGAGGGGACACATTCAAATCACAGCATTCTGCCTGTGGCCCCCCTAAAATTCATGTCCTTCTTATATACAAAATACATTCGTTCCAGCCCAATAGCCCCCAAAAGTCTCAATTTGTTCTAGTATCAACTTCAAAGCCTAAGTCCAAAGTCTCTTCTAAACATCATATGGGTGAGATTCAAGGTGAAATTCATCCTGAGGCAAATTCCTTTCTAGCTGTGAGCCTGTGAAATCAAGTAAGTTATGTGCTTACAAAATAAAATGGTAGGGCAAGCATAGAATAGCTGTTACCATTCCAGAAGGAAGAAACAGGAAAGAAAAAGGGAGTAACAGGTCCCAAGTCAGTCTAAAATACAACAGACCAAACAACACTGAATCTTAAGGCTTGAGGATAATCTTCTTTGACTCCATGTACTACCATCTGGACACACTGGGGTGAGGTTGAACCCCAAGGCCTTGGGCAGCCCTGCCCCTATGGCTTTGCTAGATATAGTCCACGCTTCATTTCTTACATATTCAAGTCACATGCTTTGGTTTTCCCAGGCTGGTGCTGCACACCAGTGGCTCTACTGGTCTGAGGTTCTAGGGGTAGCCCTGTTACCATAGCTCCACTAAGCACTGCCTTATAGTGGGGACTCTGTGAAGGATCCACCCTGAAGCAGATCTCTGCCTGGGCCCTGAGCTTTTCCGAGGCACTCTTTAAAATCTAGGTGGAGAAAGCCATGCCTCCACAGCTTTTGCACTTTGCATGCCTGCAGAATTAGCACCACATGGTTGTCACCAAGGCATACTGCCCTCTGGAGCAGTGACATGAGCCACATCTGGATCTATATGAACCACAACTGGAATAACCAAGGAACACACACTCTGGCCCTGTGATGATAAGCATGGCAGCCTTGAATATCTCTGAAATGCGTCTGGGGTCATTCTCCCATTGTCTTGATGAGTAGCACCTATCTTCCCTCTATCCATGCTAATTTCTTCATCAACTAGTTACTGTGCCACACTCTTGTTTTTCTCTCCTAAAAAGAATTTTTTATTCTTTATATGGTCAGTCTGAGAATTTTCCAGATCTTTACATTCTAATTCCCATTTGATTATAAATTTCACCTTTAAGTCATTTCTACTTCTTGCATTTTACTATAAGCAGTTAACAGATGCCACCCAGCATTCTGAACACTTTGTTGCTTGGAAATTTCTTCTGCCAAATATCTTAGTTCAATGTTAAGTTCTGTCTTCCACAAAGTCCCAGGACACAGACATCGTTCAGGTAAGTTCTTAGCCACTTTACCACAAGAATGACCTGTCTTCCAGTTTCTAATACCATGTTCTTCCTTTCCATCTGAGACTGTTTGTCAGAATAGTCTTTACTGTCCATATGTCCAGCAAGATTCTCTTCATGACCACTCAAGTAATCTCTAAAAGAATGAAGGTTTCTCTACAGCCCTTCTCTTCACTTCAAAGCCCTCAATAGAATTGCCCTTAATGCTCCCTTCATGGCAATCTAGGCTTTCTCTGGCATCCATTTCAAAAATGATTTCAGCCTATATGTCATTATGCAGTTCCAAAGCTACCTCCACATTTTTAGATGGTTGTTATAGAAACTCCTTACTTATATTGTACCAATTTCTGTCTTAGTCCTTTTGTGCTGCTATAACAGAATACCACAGACTGGGTGATTTATAAAGAAGATAAATTTGTTCTCACAGTTCTGGAGGCTGGGAGATTCAAGATCCAGCCACTGACATTTGGTCTGGTGGGCACCTGCTTGTGGCCTCCTCAAATGGCAGAAGGCAGAAAGGCAAGCTACCTGAAAGCTGCATGAAGCTTTTTTTTTTTTTTTTTTTGGTTCTTAATCTCATTCAGGAGGGATGGAAAAGCCGTCCCTCATGGCCTAATTACCCCTTGAAGGCCCTACCTCTTCACTATCACATTGGCAACGTATGAATTTTGGAGGGGGCACATTCAAACCATAGCACCTGGCTTAAAAATTTCAAAAAGTTTGCAAAAAGGGGTATTTTATAAGTATATAGAAAATGAAAGGGCCAGTAAAAATTCTCAAAAACCAAATTATATCAGAACAGTAGTCAATTTCTGATCTTGGGTAATACATCCCAAGTGCTTGGCACAATGCCCAGCACATAGTAGTTGCTTCATAAACATTCATTAAGTAAAGGAATGACCAATTTGGTTTCTTTTTTTTTTTTTTGAGATGGAGTCTCGCTCTGTGGCCTAGGCTGGAGTGCAGTGGCGTGATATCCGCTTACTGCAAGCTCCGCCTCCCAGGTTCATGCTATTCTCTTGCCTCAGCCTCCTGAGTAGCCGGGACTACAGGCGCCCACCACCACGCCTGGCTAGTTTTTTGTATTTTTTAGTAGAGATGGGGTTTCACCGTGTTAGCCAGGATAATCTCGATCTCCTGACCTCATGATCCGCCCACCTCGGCCTCCCAAAGTACTGGGACTACAGGCATGAGCCACCGCTCCTGGCCTGGTTTCCTTTCTTGACAGTAGTAATACTGTCAAAGAGTAAATGTATAAATGGTTTGTATATTATAAAATATTTTAATGCACTTTAATAAAAACGTATTAGACTTCTAAGTTAGTAGGCCTATCTGGTATATACAGAAGATCAGGAATGCGCACATTTGTTCATTCAGCAAATAATTATTGAATATTTCTTTATGGCATGTGCTGGCTATGTGGCAGGTAATGAAGTAGACTAAATTTCTGTCTTCATGGAGCATACATTCTAACTGGGGGAGATGGTCAATAAATATATTTATAAAAAATATTATGTCAGATGGTGCAAAATATAATGGAGAAAGCATAAATCAAAGTAAAAGAATAGAGAGGAACTAGGCGGGTGGTGAGAGAAAGCCACTCTGAAAATGAGGATGGAGAAGATGACTGAGTAAGTCATGAGAAGAGCTAAGAAAAGCAGTTAAGCAAAGACTTTCATAAAATTTTTTAGGACAGAACCAAGAAATATGGGCTGTATAATAGCACTTTCAGGAGTATTCCAGGCAAACTGAATGAGTCTTCTCCAAAAGCATGGATTAACAAAAGGACAGATATTGACCCAGATGAAGGTTCTTATGGCCATGTGATACAGCTCTGATTCGAGCTCTGTACTGGTTCATATTTAATCATGATTTAAAGATACAAAAAAATAGCTAATTAAATTTGAGCATCACACAAAACTTGGAGAGAAACGTAAAATCTTTGGATTACAGAAATAACATTTGTAAAGGTCTTAAGAGACTGAAGCAATTGCTCCAATTTAACAAGATAAAATTAGATCATATCTAGAAAGTATTCTGTAAAGTACACGATAAGAAGAGGTGGCTTAAGCAACAGTATGTGGGAAAAAGAACCTCTATGGGTTTTTTGTTGACACTAAGCCCAATTTGAACCATGTGATATGACTACCCCTGGAAAGCTGATGAATTATTAAGGAACTATTAAGTATTTAGGGCCAAGGAAATGATACTTTCACTAAATTCTATATTCATCAAACCACATCAAAAATAGTATTGTGTTCAGTGCTGACGATCAACATTTGAGAGAGATTTAAACAAACAGATGCATCTACACAGCACCAAGAATTAAAATCCATGTAATAAGAAAACGAACTGAAGGAACTAAGGTTATTTATCAGGGAGATGGATAAAATGCACTTGTATGTGAGGGGCTGGGAGACAGTTCATAGCTATCTTCAAATATTGAAAGGGCTGTCCTGTTGAAGTAACTAAATTGGATTTATTCTGTTTATCACAAAAAGTTGAAGTAGGATCAATGGGTGGAAGCACTCTAGGAAGGAATTTTGGTTGATCATTTAAGAAAATGTCACAATTATTCAATTAGGATGTTAAGACTCCCTGTTACAGGATAACTGTTTTGGGAGACAGGGATTGTTGCAGTGAGGGCTCAGAGAACTAGGTGTCCATTAAGGTACTTCTACTTGATGGTTCTATAATTGATGCAATAGATGAGTCTCTTTTTTTCTTAGCAATACTGAGGCAGCAGCTTGCTTCTCTCTCTCTTCCCCTACTGCTTTCTTCTAGGGAGAGGAGTGTCTTCAATAAAACTTTTTCCCACTTATTTTTTCTCACATTTCTTGTTTTAATTTCCCTGTTGTTTCAACTTCTCTATTACTGATGTCTTTGAACGTTTTTTATATTTACAATAATTTTCTGATTACATGTTATTAAAAGAAGTATAGCAAAATGATATATAAAAATACGGTGAGTTACATTTAGTATTAATACTCAAAAACTACTTTTTATTTATATTCAGATAGATATAGAATAGCTGTGAAATCACAATAGCCAGTGTCTTCAGCACTTAAGTCCTGCATCTTACACAAAAATGAATTCAAGGTGGATCACAGATTACATATGTAACATAAAACTATAAAACGTATAGAAGATAACAAAAAAGAAAATCTTCAGTAAGTAGAACTTGGTGAAAAGTGCTTGGAGATGACAGCAAAAGCATGATCCATAAAAGAAAAAAAAATGAACTTCATCAAAATTAAAATTTTTGCTTTGTGAAAGTCCCTGTTAAAACGATGAAAAGATAAACTATAACTGGGAGAAAATATTTGCAAACTACATATCTGATGAACTACCACTGTAACATTATACAGAACTCTCAAAACTCAACAGTAAGAAAACCAAGGACTCCCTTTAGAAAATGAGTTTAAGACATCAAGAGACATTTCACTGAAAGCCACGTATGGGTGGCAAATTAGCATATAAAAAGGTGTTCAATATCATTAGCAGTTAGGAAAATGCAAATTAATACAAGATGAGATATCACTATGCATCTATTAGAACAGCTAAACAGAAAACAGTGATAATAACAAATGCTGGTAGGGATGTGGAATAGCTGGATCTCTCACACATTGCTGGTGGAATGTAAAATGGTACAGCCACTCTGGAAAATAGTTGGATACTTTCTTTAAAAACTAAACACACCGACTGGGCTCAGTGGCTCAAGGCTGCAATCCCAGCACTTTGGGAGGCCAAGACGAGTGGATCACGAGGTTAGGAGATCGAGACCATCCAGGCTAACACTGTGAAACCCTGTCTCTACTAAAAAAATACAAAAAACTAGCCAGGCGTGGTGGTGGGCGCCTGTAGTCCCAGCTACTCGAGAGGCTGAGGCAGGAGAATGGCATAAACCTGGGAGGCGGAGCTGGCAGTGAGCTGAGATCCGGCCACTGCACTCCAGCCTGGGCGACAGAGCGAGACTCTGTATCAAACAAAACGAAAAAACAAAAAAAACTAAACACACCCTTACCATATGACCCAGCATTTGTATTCTTGGGCATTTATCACAGAGTAATGAAGACTTATGTTCACTCATAAACCTGTATAGCTTTGTTCACAGCAGCTCTGTAAATAATTACCCCAAACTGGAAAGAACCAAAATATTCCTGAATGGTTAACTGTGGTACATTTATACTGTGGAATACTATTTATCAATAAAAAACAACTATTGTTACAAGCACAACTTAGATGGATCTCAAGAGCATTATGTGATGTGAACAGATCCAATCTCAAAATATCACATACTATATGATTCGACTTATATAGCATTTTCAAAATGACAAAATTAAAGAGATGGAAAGCAGATTAGTGGTTGTTAGAGGTACAGATTGTGGTAGAGAGGAAGTGGGTGAGGTAGCATGAGTGGTATCTTTGTGGTGATGTTATGAGAAGTGCTGTACCTTGATTGTTGTGGTTATACAAATCTATACATGTGATAAAGTAATGGTACTATGTACACGCATTGTACTAATGTCAAATTCCTGGTCTTAAAATTATACTATAATTATGTGTGGCATAACAATGTGGGAAACCAGGTGACGGATACATGAAACCTCTTTATTACCTTTGCATCTTCCTATAAACATATAATAATTTTAAAATAAAAAATAAAACAAAAAAGGTGATCTTGACAATTCAATGAAGAAACATAATGGCTTTGTATTTTATATTGTAATTCTATCTCTGTCTAGGAATAGCTTCCTAACTGCAGTAGTAAGAAAGAGAATATAAGATAGAAATTAAGGGCTACGGAAATTACTATTCGTTGGTCCCTATCTCTAACGAGAGATATGAAACAGTCTAGGTTGAAGAAATAACTAAAAAGTATTTTTAAAACTATAAGGACAAGGAAACAGATAAACTTTTTAAAAAGGTAATTACCTTAACATGAAATTCATTGTCCAATAGGATATTCTGAGTCTTCAAGTCATGATGAAGTAAAGGAGGAGTCATATTGTGCAGGTAATTTACACCAAGGGCAATTTCATGCAGAATGCGAAATCTCAATGGCCAAGCAACATCAGGATATTCAGTTTTCTTCATATATATGTGAAAAGAAACAAAATAAAATTAGTCCAAATTTCACTACGTTTCACACTTAGAAGTTAAATATTCCATGAGGAAATACAGTATAAACTAAGGTTAAAACATATGCACATTTTTATAAAATAGCGTCAATTTGATAGGGTTTAACATTTACGTGTCTTACTTTCCTCACTTTCTAGAGAAAGTTATGATAACTTTATAGCACCAATACTTCCTTTTAGTTTATATTGGTCATGCAACTACATGGTTTTGGGTCTTTCTTCAACTGACACAGATCTCAGTTATTTTGTGTCTATGCATAGCCAAAGTCATATACTTACACCCACATCCACCTCTCCATTCTATGTCTTAATCAAGTAATTTGAGCGCACACAAATACACACAAAATTACACACAATTTATTTCTAGTAAATACCAAGCCATTCATTCAAAAATTTATTTTAATTTTATTAATATAAAATCAGACTTTATTATAATCACTGCATCAGTTATAAATTATGACCATATTTATTGACTAAGCACTAATTTATCATACATTTAATCATATAATTAATTTATCTGCATTCCAGCTTATAAAATTAGCCTTTTGATTTGTTTTTGTGGAAGGGGACAATCATTTTTGTTTCTAAAACTATACAGCATAGACACATTTAAAACATAACGTTTTATTTTTCATAGTACTCAACATCCATCTGAGCTTTCTTAAAATAAATGTTTTCTGAACACAAAAGTTAATGTAGCTTCCCAGGAGAATGAACATACTTCGGAAGACCAGGCAATTTGGGAAGATCAACAATGAATCACCAGGCACCATGCCACATTTTTCTAAATGCTATGAAAAAGACTGCTTCTACTGAAAGTACAAAACTGATCTTGAGAAGTTTTTCTGCAAATGTGTCAGCTTATAGTTCAGTGATCAATCTGGCAGGGGGAGTGGTTCAAAATATTTTAGACTGTTTATGATACATCTTGAGTTTTTTCAATGAATTTTGTAAGGTTGGGGGAGGGCACGTCAAGATAAATCCCACCCTAAATAATGCAATACAGGAAACCAAATGAAACACAAAAGACTAATGTGGAACATTACTTTCTCTGGTACATACAGAGCCCTGTCCCCTAGAGAAACTGAATCTTTTAATCTATAAAAAAGGTAACTTTTTCTGAAAATTATGCAGTTTAAAGCAGTTACCAGGCCTCTCTGCAGCATAATGTAATATGGAGGCTTGTGATCATGGAGACAAGGAGAGAAGTGCTCACTCTATAATGATTTTTTTTCCAGGAGTTAGCAGTCCCCTGGAGGAGGCTGTAGAATGTCCAGTGAGCTGCAAATTTATGGGTGCCAGAGTATCTGCTGGGGTGTGGGAAGAAAATGTTAGATTTCTACTTATATTCATTTCTCAACAAAAATAAAAGAGAAATTATGATTTATTAATATTTGTATCTTGGTTGCTGTGGTAGTTATACAAATCTTACAGACTGACACCAGTTACTTATTCCATCCTTGTTTCAAATGATCACAAGTCACGAATAGAATGTGATGTATTCTGAAACAGAGAGGAAGTTACTCTATGACTGACTGACAGTGGCACCCACTTTCCCTTGGCCAGTTACAGGGCATTGTGTTACACTATCATTTAGGAGTATCCATTGATTGGATTTTATAGATTATTACAGTTTTAATTAAGCCAACCCTCACAAAATGGACCAAGTGGTTTAAAAAGATTTATTGAAACTACAGACTCATGATAATATTAATAATGAATACATATATTTTGAGAATGAGGACCCCTGAATTTGTTTACTCATGGGATTCACAAAGAGAAAGTGATTGGTACCTTGGGAAAAAAGGTAAACGGCTCATACCACTGTCTATTATTAGAAAAGCGAATGTATCTGGTATTCAGAGATAATTTATTAATATCTGGCCTGCTAATTCAGAACTTCATGAACTGGTATTAGTAACATTAAATTTGAATTTGAAATTGCTATTAATATAAAATAAAATATCACTTAGTGGATTTTACAGTGTGCAGAGTTTATCTTTTCCATTTCTACCCATGTAATATGCATATAAATACTAGAATTTGGTATAAATGTTAGGAATGGTAACTCAGGCAAAATAATCTAGAGTACAGGGCCTGAATCCACAGTGTTTTAATCAACACAAAAATGTCACAAAAGGTAAAATTTTATCCCTGTGATAGTTTTTCATTATTCTTTGATTCATCTATATACCCCGAAATAATCTGATCAAACATAAAATCAAAGTAAAATATAGTTTGAATAGTAAAAATGGCAATTATGGCCACTAAAAATTTGTAATACTTACCCTATGTAGGAGTTCATTTAATGATCCATTTGGCATGTATTCAGTAACTATTCCCAAAAATTCAGGCTCATTGCAAATTCCCAAAATTGGAAGAATGTAACTAAATCTAGCTTTGTGTAAAATTTCAGCTTCTCTTAAGACATCCTTTCTTTCACTAAGAGAAGAAAATGCATAATTACTTCAAGTAATACAAAATATACAATTATCATGCCTATAAGATTAAGCCTGGATTTTTTTCATTAATTAACTATGTGACCTCATGTAAATTATGCAACTTCTCTGCACCTTAGTTTCATCATATTTAAAACACAAATAATACCTACCCTATATATTCCACAAGTCTGTTTAGAGACCAAAATAACTTCTATAAGCCACTGACAGGTAAAAGTGCTAAACACAGGTTATTATTATTGTACTTTTCCTAGGAAAGGGAAAGAACATAGTATTAAATTAATAAAGTCTATCTAGGTTAGAATAATAGGTGCTTGAACTAATTACATAATTAAGTTTACACATACATTGTATTCAAATGAACATGTTTTATCAGAATATTATATTAAATTTTATGGTTGCATACCATATAAACATTTTCCAAATATCCCGAATATTAAAACATTTAAATGTTATAGATTTAATAGCTGCATAAAAGTCAATAATATTTATAAGTTATATACCAGAACTCAGGAAAAGAACACTGAGAACAGGTAAATGCTTAATAATATTAATAGATTGCTGGGGTAACTGGCTCCCAGGTTCATTTGCTTATGCATATGTAAAACAAATATATATTTAACTATTTTTTTTCTATTTTTCTTTGTCACCCAGGCTACAGTGCAGTGGTGTGATCACTGCTCACTACAGCCTCAAACTCCTGGATTCAAGCCATCCTCCCACCTTAGCCTCCCCAGCAGCCAGCAAGCCCCACAGGCATGCAACCATGCCTATTTTTAAATTTTTTTATTTTTGTAGAGACAAGGTCTCACTATGTTGCTCAGGCTGGCCTCAAACTCCTGGGCTCAAGTGACTCTCCAGTTTCAGCCTCCCAAAGTGCTGGGATTACAGGTGTGAGCCACCTTGCCTGGCCACATTTAACTTTTATTATGGATAAAGAATGATGCTCAGCATTATGGAAAATATATAAATTAAAAAGATATAGTCTTTGCCTTTGAGTTGCCCAGAAATCTTTTAAGTAAAATAAAAATACAAGGCAGAAGGTAATAAATGCCACCAAAAGAGAAAAGAAGAGGAAGCTATTGGGAAATCAGAGAAAAGAGAGTACATTTGAGGTTAGGAGAGTCATTTACAGTCTTCAGAAAAGTAGGATTTTGATCCCAGCTGTACCATAAGAATGAACAAAATTTAAACACTGGAGGGTATCTAAGACAAATGAGGCCTCCACTTGAGGAGGGGATGTGCTTTCTTTTTAACCTGTATAATGCCTAGCACTTGGAACAGTGCCCTGGACATAGTAATGTATCAGATGTTCAAATAGGTAGGTATCAAATGAATTCAAGGAAGTTAAAGGGAAGGCTAAATTTGGGAAATTGTGAATTGTTTAATGCAGATTAGGATATGTAATATAAAAGGAGTGAAGGTGAATAAGACAGGTTAGGGCCATTTCTCAGTCTTAAAGCCTGGTTAGGGTGGTGAAACTTCATTTAGCAGCCACTAAATTGTGACTGATGGTTTGTTTGATGTTTTTTTTTTTTTTTTTTACATACAGAATACACGCTGGAAACTTTTTTTTTTTTTTTTAAACAGTCCAGATCTTGCTGTGTTGCCCAGACTGGCCCTCCCTACTCTGCCTCTTGAGTAGCTGGGACTACAGGGGTGTGCCAACAACGTACCTGGTGTGACTGAAAGTTTTTGAGTTAGGGAATGACAGTAGAATAAAATTTTAAGATGATTAATTTGGCAACAAGATGTAGGATTAGTAGAAAGTGGTAGAGTTTGAAAGTCAGGTGTTAGGAGATTTTAATACCAGTTAAGACGTGAACTTAAAAACTACAAAGGTAGCAGTGGAAATGGAAAGAAAAACACTAAGTGAATAGAATGCCTGGGTTGTGGTGACTGACTGTAGGGGGTTAAACAAAAAATGAAAAGGAATGGGAGATATCATTATTTTTTTTACCCTGAGTGACTGGATGTTGGTTGCAGCAATGACAGAAATAGAAATGTTTCCAGGAGAAGCCTATGAGGTAAGTAATGATGGTAAGTTAGTTCTTACACCTCTCAAACTCTGAATGAATGGCTGTTGAAATATGAATAGCAACAGACATTCTAGACCAGACTAAGATGGATTGCTTTTAAAAACAAACAAAAAAAACAAAGCAAAAGAATCTTGGTCATTTATGTTTTGAATAGGTCATATATTTATATGTCTTAAAATTCAAGAGTAACAAGAAGGCATAAAGTGAAAAGCTTCTCTCATTCTCTGTCCTTCAATCACTTAATACTCCAACTGCTAGGAAACCAATTATATCAGTTTATGAGACCCATTTCAATTAAACGTTTATTCCCTAGATGGAAACAGTTCTGTATTTGCCCCAAGAGATTTGGGCCAACAACAGAGGATGACCCTGAAGATTCCTGGATACTAAGAACAATAGAGAGTGCATGCTGCAGAAGTCTCAGTGATACTTCATACACTCTTTCCTCCTCCCATTAAAAGACATTCTTCTTTCCACTGTGACCCTATTACACGTCAGTCACTTTGCATGCACTAGCATCCTAAGATCACCCTCTAAACATAGTTTCATTATCTCCACTTCATAAATGAGGGCACTGAGGCTCAGGAAAATTAATACTTTTCTAATGGTCACACTAATAAGTGGCAGGGTTGGCGTCAGATTTGAATTGCAATTATGGGACATTAAAGCCTGCATTCTTTCTACCCTATTGCTTGATCAAAGAATATAGTTGGACAGTTCTTGAAGATAGATTTTTGGCAAGATTGAGTGAGTAGGAAATTTTTTTTAAAAGCCAAAAGATTGTAAAAATTGATTTTTATATTTTGAAAATAAAGGCGTAAAATACAGCTTCTATAGTCACATCACCAAAATTAACTCAAAAATTTAATCAAAAAAGTTACATCATCTACAGGGTATTTGAACAACCAATTGGACTCATTACTCATAAGGGGTGGGAAGATTGTTGGGGAAGGTCCACTCATCGGACACAAGTCAGATTATGGAGACTGATTCACCAATCATTAAAATAAGGGCATGTAACATTGCATAAACTTATTTTTCTTTCAGGTCATCCCAAAGAACAATGCAAACATTCTTCTCCATAGCCCGAGACACACATGTATTTATTATTCCTATTTTATAAGTGAGGAAAGAGACACCAGTGAGTCAACTGCATAGCCTTGTCTAATGCTCAGACTACATAAATACTGCACTGATAAGATCTTAAGTAACAAATTGGAAAAAAGAATGTGATGCAGTAATGCCAGAGTGTTTCACTGGTCTTATGGCTTCCTCGAAGACAGAATTAATTTCCTACCCAATTCAGTGAAGAATTTTAGACTATGAAAATTGTTCATGAGTATGGGAAAGAAACTCCCTCTTCACTTCTTGGTCCCCAAACTGTACAAAGCTTAGATAAACTAAAATCCTGAGAAGCAGCACCCAAAGTGGGAGGATCAATTGGCTTTTCAATACCTATTGGGTCCATCAGTGCTATATTTCCATACAGTGTTTGCATAACTGGTTCTAACATATATCCATCCTCTCTAACCAACCACCACCCTTAAAAGTTGACTACAGACACATACACACTTGCCCAGCACTTGCGCCACAGAACATAAGGCCCAGAGTAAACAGACACCACACCTTGTATATCACTGAATCTGGATTATGATAGAAAAGAAGTGGAAACAAGCTCTAGAGGTGTCCCAGATCTCCTGTGCCATTTAGGCCATCCAAGCCTGACAGTGAGACAATGAAGAAAAGTCACAGGTAGGTGAAAATCCAGTAACTTTGGCAGGGCAGAAGCTGAGGAATTTATCTGATACTGGATACTCACAGCTTCTGGCCAATCAGGCATCTGTGATGACGTATTTTCACATTAGATATAGGAGGAGGAAAAGAGAATGTTGTAATCATGGATGTTAACTCACTAAGAACTGAATGCTGGGCCTAGTTAAATCCCTGTAGGAAGTAAAATACACAAGACTAGTGACCAGACCCATTGACTAATACACAGTTACAGGTCTATGGCACGTGGTTGTAATGTTCTTCTGAAAACAGAAACTAATGTTAACCTTCCCTTAAAACCTGTACAAACCAGTAAGTGAAAGCCATTTACAATTTCTGGCCATTTAACAGTCTTTTGGTTCAATTTATTGTGGCAAAAATAGCACACATTTCCTCTACTTAACAATCTTCCCGTGAGAGAAACTGAGAGTGGGAGAAACTGAATTGTATTGAGTTTGATATAAAACATTCCTGATAACACATAATAAACCACAAACAAAACAAAAACAATAAAAAGCAAAACATCCTAGATTCTAAAGCAGCTCTGTCCAATAAACATATAATGTGAAAACCACCACATACAATTTAAAATTTTCTCATGGCCACATAAAGTAAAAAGAAACACATTAAAATGAATTTTAATCTTATATTTAACCCAAGATATCACAAATATTATCATTTCAGCATATAATCAATAAACAAATATTAATAAAATATTACAAGTTTTTAAAAATAAATACTAAGCATTCGAACTCTGGTATTTTACACTTAGGTCACATTTCAGTTCGGACGGGCACATTTCAAGTGCTCAGTACTCACCTGTGGCTAAGGGCTACCTACTGGACTCTGCAGCCCTACAGCCCGATTTCAAAAATAAGGAAAAAACAAAGCAAGCAAAACCCACACCCACTACATATAAACACACACCAATTTCAATAAACCCGGCGTTTAGAGTTAGGCAGTGATTGCTGATTTTTGGAGTACGGAGAGAGAACGCTTAGGAGTAAGAGGGAAGGAGAGAAAGGGAAATGGAGAGATGCGTGGAGGAATGCAACTGCTGCATCTCCAGAGAAGTGCGTGCTCCCTACCGTGCGAGAGCTTGAAGGGTCGGTGCTCCCTACCTCCAAAGCTTTAAGGGCTGCCTAGAGGTGACGAGGTGGGGCCGGCCCCAAGCGGTCACTGCCATTTGGGCTCTAGAGCCCGCTTGTCAGGGGGCTTGAGGGGATGCAGGATAGTTGGGGGCTCTTCCCGAGAATCCCATTGGCTGCCTACCTGTCGAGCAGAGGGGTGTGGATGTGCAGGTGCTTCACGGCCACCTGGACGCGCCAGTCTGCGTGGCGGGCGGACGACACAGTGCCCGAGGCGCCGCGGCTCAGGTAGCGCAGGTCGGCGAGCTTGTGGTAGGGAATGGTGGGCAGGGCGCTGCAGATGGCCTCCCCGTTCATGGTCCCGGGCGCTCAGGCAGGTTCTGGTTGTGCCCCCTGCTGCGGCGGCTCCCAAGGCTCCCCCGCCGTGCTCGGGAGCCCAGATCGGCCCCTGCACTAGCGAGGCCGGCAAGACCCTTTTTGCCCCGCGACACTAGGTCACGAGGGCGCCCATTCCCCGGGCGGCCCACGCCAGCCGCTGCTTCTCCGAACCAGAGCTGACTTCTTTTCTAGAGACTAGTGCCAACGCCGTAGCGCCGCGAAGAAGCTTCCTCTCTCGCCGCCCTGGCCGTCCCTC
>NW_012098721.1:156263-159679 GCF_000951045.1 Mandrillus leucophaeus | reverse complement strand
CACCCTCACCCTCACCCCGACCGCCAAAATTCTCTGGGCCACAGGTCTTCCGGAAGTTGCCAATCCCGGTAGCTGCAGCGTCCGGCTGGGGTCTTTCTTAGGGGACTCGGGGTTCTGCTTTCTGACTCCCTCCGGACTCTCCGCCTGCGCAGGAAGCGATTTGGGGGTATTGTGAATTCCGAGGGCCCCACACTTAAGAGGTTGTACTCTCACCTGTCTACCTGGACTCCAATTTCCATATTTCCAGTCACTTCAGGACTGAGAGATGGATGATAAACCCTGTCATAGTGGAGCAAGTTCAGGTGTTTAACCGCTGTTATGTGGGATCTGCCTTTCTCCCTCTTCTTTCTTACTTCCGTAAGTATACATATGCAGAGAGTGAAAAATAACCTTGAGAGAGGCCATCCCTCTGACTCCAGGTAAGACTGCAAATAATTCTTTCTTATAAATCTGGGAGGAATGCAGTCAGTGTTTCATGCCAACCAAAAAAGACTGCAAACGTTTTTCCATCTTGCTGCTTTGAACACCTTTCTACTTAGGTGAGTATTTTGTAAGATATGAGTGCAAATGTTATATCCAATACCAAGTCCATACTAGATGTTTAATTAATTCCAGGGCTTCAGTAATAAGGAATGACTCGAACAGATTTCTGCCTACAGACAGCTAATGCGTCTCGTATTTTTGCATTACCTGAAATGAAAGTAGCAATGTTAGGTTTTACAATAGTGGAAGGTTGTAAACGATAGTGTGTTAAAAATTTTTGATCATTTATAATAAAATGTTCAGCACTAAATATATGGTCTGATGCTCTGTGCTTTCTTGCTTAATACACTTTTTTTTTGTTTTTTTTCTTTTCGAGAGAGAGTCTTGCTCTGCCACCTAGGCTAGAGTGTAGTGGTGCAATCTCAGCTCATTGCAACCTCCGCCTCCCTGGTTCAAGCAATTCCCCTGCCTCAGCCTCCCAAGTAGCTCGGATTACAGGCGCCCGGCCCCCAGCTAATTTTTGTATTTTTAGTAGAGACAGGGTTTCACCATGTTGGCCAAGGTGGTCTCAAACTCCTGACCTCGTGGTCCGCCCACCTTGTCCTCCCAAAGTGCTGGGAGTAGAGGCCTGAGCCACCGGCCAATAAGCTTTTTTCTTAAAAAGTACTCAGAAAACTTTCCTATCCATTCATTCTGTTATGCGCGTCAGTGTGAAGAGACCACCAAACAGGCTTTGTGTGAGCAATAAAGCTTTTTAATCACCTGGGTGCAGGCCGACTTAGTCCGAAAAAGGAGTCAGCAAAGGGAGATAGGGGTGGGGCAGTCTTTATAGGATTTGGGTAGGTAGTGGAAAGTTACAGTTAAAGGGGGCTTTTCTCTTGCAGGCAAGGGCGGGGGTCACAAGGTGCTCAGTGGGGAGCTCCTGAGATTCCTTGTCTAGGAGAAGGAGTGTCACAAGGTCAATTGATCAGTTAGGGTGGGGCAGGAACAAATCACAATGGTGGAATGTCATCAGTTATGGCGGGAATTGGCTATTTTCACTTTTGTGGTTCTTCAGTTGCTTCAGGCCATCTGGATGTATACGTGCAGGTCACAGGGGATATGATGGCATAGCTTGGGCTCAGAGGCCTGACATATTTATCCAGTCAATTAATTAAAAACATGAGTCCTAGAAAAAGAGAACAAAGCATAAACAGAGAAGAAATGATCAAAATAATAGTTTAAAAAATTTTGCCAGGGCAGGTGTCTTCGTATTTAAAGGGCCCACCAAGTAAAAATACCTACATTAAAGCACATCATTAAAAAGGTGAGAACATTAAGAATAAAGGGAAGATTCTAAACGTTTTCAAAGGGCAGAAACAAAAATTAAAGGAATGGGAATTAGAATGGCATTGGATTTCTTAACAATGTTACTAAGTCATTGTTATCCTAAAATATAATGAAGTGAAATTTTTTCAGTATTCTAAAGGACAGTAACTTCCAACTTAGAATTCTATAGTCAAACTATCTGTCAAATATAAGGGCAGAATAAAAACATTTTCACATATACAAAGATGAAATACTTTCATTCCATTTCCTTTTTTTTTTTTTAAAGAAATCTCTTAGAGAATGTGTTCAGCAAAACATGGGAGTAGGCCTAAAAAAAGAAAGACATGGGATCCAGAAAACAGGACCAGGAAATTAAGAAGGGAAACTCCAGAATGGAGAAATATGACAGAATTGGAGAGCAACCCGTTTTCACTGAACAGGGAGATGGCAGACTTTAAGAGAAAACAGTAGTTACAGTAATTGAAATGATAGATTATCTAATTTGAGTATTTGAGAAATTATATAGATGTTGGATAGATCTAATGAAATCTGGGATAAAATTGGAGAATGAATTGTAAAAAAATACAAGTAAAAAGAAGGAGACAATTGTTAATTCCATGAAAATTATATCAGAAGGGAAAAAACATTTCTCTACACTGTTTTGTGGTGGTGAAAAATGTAGAACTTTTCAGAGCTTTTCAAATGCTAATACACATCTCTAAGAAGGAGAGAACATGAAGCATAGAACTTTATGGAATTTATTTGTATTGTTAATTACATTAGTTTTAAATTTACTTTTTAAAACCATATTCACGTGGTTTAAAATTTAAAACAATAAGGACTTACAATGCAATGGAAAAATTGAGAAGAGGACTTAGATACCTTGAAAAAGAGGTGAAAGGCGCTCAACCTCATTCATTATCAGGGAATCACAAATTTTATTCACAGTGCAACACTACTGTCCAAATAGTAGAAAGAATAAAATTAAAAAGACAGAATATACCAAGTGCGAGTGAGGATTTGGAGCAACAGGAACTCTTATACACTGCTCATGGGAGTGTTGATTGATACAATCAATTTTGTAAATTGTATGTCAGTATCTATTAAAACTGTAGATATGAAGACCCCATGACCCAGTAATTCCTTGCTTCGGTATGTGGACATGTGTATGCATCTACTAGAATGTTCATAGCAGTGGTGTTTATAATAGTCTCAATCTGGAAATTACCCAGATATCCATAAATAGTAGAATACATAAATAAATTTTGGCACATTTATGCAATGTAATACTAAATTGGAATGAAATTAAACAGTGTACAAATATAATGTTGGATGAAAAAAGCCAGATATGGAAGAGTACATATTGCATGAATTCATTTGTATAAAGTACAAAAATAAATAAAACTAACTTATGCTTATAGAAATCTTCTCTCTAGTAGGGGAGAGGCATTGATTAGAAGGGAATGATGAGGTATCTGGGATGATGGCAATGTTCTATTTTTTTATTCAGGACCTAGGATCTAGATGCCAGTTGCATGGGTGTGCTCAGTTTATAAAAATTCTTGGAGATTACACTCACATTCACTCTTATACTTCAATAAAAAGTTAATTGGTTTAAATATAAA
>NW_012098721.1:124028-155548 GCF_000951045.1 Mandrillus leucophaeus | reverse complement strand
ACCTCGCCCGGCTAGTTTTTTGTATTTCTTAGTAGAGACGGGGTTTCACCGTGTTAGCCAGGATGGTCTCGATCTCCTGACCTCGTGATCCGCCCGTCTGGGCCTCCCAAAGTGCTGGGATTACAGGCTTGAGCCACCGCACCCGGCCTCGATTTCCGTTTTTTTAAAGAAAGCTCCTAGAGAATGTGTTTATTTATATATAATATAACATATTATATTATATATTTGTATATTATATTTATATATTATGTGTGCATGTTTACATTTAATTATATATAAAATATATAAAATATCTGTCACTTTTATGTAATTGTTATAACACTATATACCCATCCACTTTGCTTACTTTTCACTTAATATATCTTGGATCTTTCCATATGAATGCATAAAAAGCTCCCTCATCTTTTTTTATTTTCTAAAGGCTGATGGATATACCATAATTTATCCCCCATTAATGGGCATTTACTTTGTTTTCACACATATGCTATTACAGATAATGCTGCAATAGTTAATTTTTGCTTGTGTTATTTCATACATATATATCTACATATGCCAGAAGCCAAATTGCTGGATCAAAGAGTATGTTGGTTTATAACTTTGGTTCATGTCATTGAATTGTTCTTCACTGAAGTTATACTAGTTTTCTTTTCCTGTAGATGATGAAAACAGCTATTTCTCCACACACTTACTTTCCTTCCTTTTTAAGATGGATAGTACATTGTTGGTCTGCTGATTCCTGAAGTGGTCAGTGCTTCTAAATTCATGTAAATGCTAAGATTCTTTTTATCAGAAGCCTTCTAAATATTTTTTAATCACAACCCTAAACCTTTAGCTTTCATGATAGGATTTACCAGTATACAGTATTAAAAACATACATTATCAGACATATATGGGAAATAATTAAATTATATATATCTTCATATACATATAGTTCAATTCCCACACTTAATTGGCTAAAGATAGAAAGTTTAAGGGATACTGATGCTGAAATACATCAACTAAACAAGAAAGAAAATATTAGAATATGAATGCAAAGTTGGCTTGAAAAACAAGAATCACATCTATATACTGATTTCATCTGGTCAAAATTCTATAAAATTACATCAAGATTTGTTTTTCTATGAGATAAGGCTTATTTATACCTGTATGTATTATGTTAGGAAATTGCACCTTGAAATTGCATATCTCTTCAATTAGACACAAGACAAAAAAGGGAAAAATAAACTACTTAAAAAGCTACAAATTTAAGAATTTCAAACATTTCATATTGTAAACTTTTCTAATTTTTGGTTTAAATGCACCTAATAAGTTTTAAAAGCACAAATCCAGGGGAAGTCTCTATAATTGCATAATAATAAATGTACTACATGGGAAAACTAATGTTTGGGGTACATTTGGTACCTTCCCCTCAAAACTTTTAATACTTGATATATCTGGTGATAGTCTATTATTATGAGGAGATAGAAAAATATACTTTTTGCATCTAATTAGAAAAATCATGTTTCTCATTTGGCCATCCTAAAATTGAACATGTCATATTTAAATTGGCTGATAAAATGATGTTTTTTCTTTAGAATTATTAGGAAACATTACATGGAAATCAACCTTTTAATATGATATTTACTAATAACACTTTTTTCAAATATTTTTCTGCCGAGATCAGCTCGTTTGGGGAGACCCTAACCCAGTGGTGCTAGAGTGATTAAAGACACACACACAGAAATATAGAGGTGTGAAGTGGGAAATCAGGGGTCTCACAGCCTTCAGAGCTGAGAGCCCCGAACAGAGATTTATCCACATATTTATTAACAGCAAACCAGTCATTAGCATTGTTTCTATAGATATTAAATTAACTAAAAGTATCCCTTATGGGAAATGAAGGGATGAGCCGAATTAAAGGAATAGGTTGGGCTAGTTAACTGAAGCAGGAACACGTCCTTAAGACACAGATGGCTCATGCTATTGTTTGTGGCTTAAGAATGCCTTTAAGCGGTTTTCCACCCTGGGCGGGCCAGGTATTCCTTGCCCTCATTCCTGTAAACCCACAACCTTCCAGCTTGGGCTTTAGGGCCATTATGAGCATGTTACAGTGCTGCAGAGATTTTGTTTATGGCCAGATTTTGGGGGGCTTGCTCCCAACATTTTTCAATTTAAAGTTACATTTAAATCTTTTACCATTTGGACAAATAGTGAAATTATTTTTAAAAAATTCTAAGAAGGTGAAGTTAATATATATTCCTGTGAAAGTGCTGAAAAATAAAAACAAAACAAAGCAGTTGGAGATACTGAGCTAGTACAATCTCCCACCTAATTCAAGAATATCTAATGAAGAGTTGACCAGTTCTTTTGAACATTCCCTGGCAAAAGGGAAATCATTACATTTTGAGCAAGCCGTTTCCATTGGTTACAGATTTCTTTTGATAAAATTGTCTAACATTCTAAATTTTAGGAGGTGATTCTGGCCTTAGTATTACCGGCTTTTACTGTATTAAGTCTAATTCTGCTACCTAGAGAATTGAAACAAAGGGTCTACCCCTTTTAAGGTGGTATGAGGGATTTAAAAGATAAATACTTTGAAGATAGATATGTCATCTTTAGTCTTATTTTACTTCACTTTGGTTTTTAGTCTCTGTGGTTGTCCTATATTCATCAATATCCCCACCTCCAAATACATTAGAAAATTTTGTGTGAAATCTGACCGATGAGAGGGATTGTGACTGTACCTGTCTTTGATCTGAATCTATTCACAGAAAGGAAGATGGCATTCTTTTTTTTTTTTTGTAGGCAGCCCTGCTAAACTATTAATTTAGGTTGGGCCTCAATTAATTTTTCTTTCTTTTCTTTTCTTTCTTTATTCATTCTGTCTTTCTTTCTTTTCTTTCTTCTCCTTTTCTTCCTCCTCCTCCTTTTTTTCCTTCTTTTCCTCCTGCCCCTCCCTCTCTCCCCCTCCCTCTTCTTCTTTCTTCATCTTTTTTTCTTAATGAAATGCCTTTAAAACAGGTTTTCCCTCTTGTACTTGCACAATTGATTCTTTTAGACCCAGTATTATTGGTTGAATCATGTTTCCCAAAAAGATGTTGAAGTCGTAACCTTCAATACTGATGAATGTGACCAACCATATTTTGAAATAGAATCTTTACAGCTGATCAAATTAGGATAAGGTCGTTAGGATGGGACCTAATCCTGACTGTGTCCTTATAATGAGGGGAAATTTGTACATCATGACAAGCATGCATACAGGGAAGATACTGTGAAGACACGGGGAGAACACTATCTGCAAGCTATTGAACAGACTAGACTACCAGAAGCTAAGTGAGAAGAACGGAATGGATTCTGCCTCATAGTTACCAGAAGGAACCAACTCTGCTGGCTCTTCGATTTTGGACTTCTAACTTCCAGACAATAGATTTCTGTTGTTTAAACCATTCTGTGTAGTTTTGTTATGGCAGCCCCAGGAATCTAATATACTCAGCTAGAATTTAAAAATACTTTTTAGGATAATTATAAATTTATAGGATGTTGCAAAGGTAATACAGAGAGGTCTCATGTATCCTTCATTCAGTTCCTGCCAGTGGTTATGTCTTACAGAATTATAATACAATATAAAAACAAGTAATATAGCATTCATCTAATATATGTATATTGTTTTGTGTCATTTTATCACATATGTAGATTCCTGTATCACCACCTCAGTCAAGGTACAGAACTATCCCACCACAACAAAGATTTCATTTATACTATCTCTTTACTTTCACACTCACCTCCTAACTCCCCCAACATCCTTAATCCCTATTAATCACTAATCTATTTTCCATCTCTATTACATTAAATATTTTGAGATTCACTTTGTTCACTCAGCATAATGACTTTGAGATTCATCCAAGTTGTTGCTTAGAATTGGTGTTTGGAGCCAGGCGCGGTGGCTCACGCCTGTAATCCCAGCACTTTGGGAGGCCGAGGTGAGTGGATCATGAGGTCAGGAGATCGAGACCATCCTGGCCAACATGGTGAAACCTCATCTCTACTAAAAATACAAAAATCAGCTGGGTGTGGTGGTGCATGCCTCTAGTCCCAGCTACTCGGGAGGCTGAGGCAGGAGAATCACTTGAACCCAGGAGGCAGAGATTGTAATGAGCCGAGATTGTGCCACCGAACTCCAGCCTGGTGACAGAACGAGACTCCATCTCAAAAAAAAAAAAAAAAAAAAAAAAGAATTAGTGTTTGGTTCTTTAGTATCCATTGTGTACTGTATCATAGTGTTTTAACCATTCACCTGTTGAGGGATATTTTAGTTATTTCCAAGTTTTGCCTATTATAGATAAAGCTGCTATGAATAATTGTGTGCAGATTTTTGTGTGGACATAAGTTTTTGTTTCTGTGAGATAAATGGCCAGGAGTATAATTCCTACATTGCACAGTAAAAGTATTTTTAATTTGTTTAGGAAACAACCACACTCTTTTTCAGAGTGACTGCTTCGTTTAACATCCCATAGCAATGTATGAAAGATTCCATTTCTCTGAATCTATCTCTATTTTTTATATTAGCTTTCTAATAAATGTGTATAATATCTGATTTATATACACACATTTTTGAAACTAATAAGGTTTTTTTCATATATATGTAATTCTTCTAGCCTTTTGTGATTTTTTTCAAAGTGTATTTTGCTATGTTGGCTGTCCTCTCCTGAAAACACAACATTTGGATTTATATAGTCACAACTTCAGTTCTTTGCTTTGTCATTTGTGCAGTGTGTGACTTTGAGCAGTCTGCTTAATCTTTTTGATGATCTTTTTTTTCCTCTGTGAAATTACTGCTCTAACTAATATATATGGGATGTAAGATAATTTATGTAAAAGTGTCTGGTATATGGCATACTCTTAGTAGATGCTATTTTCTTTTGCTTCTGTGATTTCCACTCAATAGAAGTATGGACCAGGACAAAACAAGTTCAGAATCTAAAGGTAATTAGAGACCTCCCTTCGTTAATTAACCAGGTAAATTCATATCTAGAAAATATTTTTTTTCATTTAGATTATGAATCTTCAGAAAATTTTCAATTGCTATAATTTTTCACATTATAGCCTGGGCAAATTGCTCATTTTACTTGCTCACTGAAACAGTTTATACTTTTCAGTCATTAACATTGGAAATATGGAGCACAATCTGACATAAAACATGCAACTGGTACATGAATTCTGACTCAAATCTTACCACATTGTCATGATCTGAGTTATGTAGCTAAAAGAATTGAAGTCCTTTAAATAAAGGATTCATTGCAGTGATTTAGAGTAAGATAATCAGTAAGTAAAATTTTTGGTAGTATTCCATATGTGGGATCTTGCTTGCTAAAAAGTGCATATTGATATGGGATGAGAGTAGGGATTAGGTGCTATTTGATGGCATTAGGCCAGGAGACTCAAGATTAGCAACATTATTTCTCCAGGCCCAGCTACCCTGTTCTGTGAGGTGCTTTGAAAAAGCCCTACACATAAAGAATAGTAGCAACAGAAGGAAAATAAGCATTACATTTTAAAAGCTCTGATTAGCTGGCTGGAGCACTAGGCAAAAGACCCAAGGAATCTTACCCCTTGCTGCCCTTCATCTATCCTCAAACTGGAATGTTTTGGATTTAAGATATAGTTGACTGGACTACCTCTCTGTAATCATTCTTTCATAAAATTACATCCAAGTGAAATATATAGGCTATTATGTATAAGAAGATGGGGAAAATAATTTTCCTTAAAATCACCTACTTTGATCCTGTGCTTACAAGAAGAAAGGAAGCTGAAAGTACTGCATAGCTATTATTCTGTTACCACATTTTCTTTTTGCTTTTTTGGAAGCAAGAAAAATGTTCTCCTTTCTGCTTTTCATGCACAAATGATTTTTTATAGTTTTATTAACTTTTAATTGACAATAACTGCAGTACAATCTGATGTTTCAATACATGGATACATTGTGGAATGACCAAATGAGGCCAATTGACATATTTATCACCTTGAATACCTATTGCTTCTTTGTAGTGAGAACATTTAAAATTCATTCTTTTTTTCCTCCAAGATGGCAGACTAGAGGCTTTTCCAGCACACCTCTCTCACTTGAAAGAAGCAAAATAGTGTGTAGAGAGTCAAACCTTGAACTTTCATCCAAAAAAGAGCAGGGGAATTCAATAGAAGTGTAAAATAAAACTTTAGATTCTGGGAAAGAGAAGGTGGGTCAGTAGCCTGCATTGTTGAGTCCAGCTAAAATCCACAAATGAATCTCCAGTATAGGAGAGGGTGAGTGACCGTGTCTGCGATCCACCTTCCTATTGGGGGAAATTGTGTAATCCAGGCCAAGGGAGAGCACCTTGACCCTCCCAAGCCCTGAGTCTAACTTGGGGAGCAGCAGGGAGCCAGTGAAAAGGAATGGCTCCTAAAGTGTCACATGTACTTTCCCAGACCTGGGCACTGATAGGAGGATGGCATTATTGACCCTGGCTTATAACAAACTGCATGGGATCTTGTGAGCTAGCATGACAACAGCTGTTGGCATTAGAGAGACTCAGGTTGGGATTGGAGAACTGCAGCTTGAGTTGGGGAGGGGCTCTCACAGCCATAACTGGAGTTGGGGAAGGGATCTCACAGCCAGAACTGAGAAATGAATGTAGCATGGGCTCCAGCCACTGGTGCTAGAACTGGGATTTCCCTCTTAACAGGACCAAAACAGGAGGAATGTTGTTCAGGAGTTGTGGTTTTGACTTGGGCAGAGAGTTTTATGGCCTGGGGCAGTTTTGTGGACTGGAATCAAACTGTAGAGACTGGTAGGTGCCCCAACTGGATGCCACAATAGGGATGGGGGAATGAGCCTTTCCACATCTTGGGATTGAGTGGGAGGCAGGTTTTATTCCCTCTCACTTGGCTGTGGCACTGGGACCACCCCTCCATCCCTGTGCTGGGACCTTGGGGCAGCAGCATTGCACCACTCCTCACCTGGGCATTTCTCCAGGGACCTGGGGACTGCCCGCTGATCCCCACTGGGGCTGGCAGCCACCATTGAAGGAATTGAGTGCAAGCTTTACTGGTCCAGCTGGGCCCAGCTGTGCATCCCCCTCCCTCAGACAGCATGGTACCCAGACTACTGAGCATTTCATGGCCCAACCAATCATCTGGGACACCTAAGCACTTCTCTGGGATAATGGAAATTGGGCATAAACTGTACTGCTACCACTGCAGATGGGTCTTACCTGCAAGTGTCACCTACTTACTGGCCTAGAGGGTGGAGTGCACAGTCCATTACAGCATTTGCTGACATAACTATAGAGCACTTGGGAACAAAATAAGCTTCTTACAATCATTGCCCCTACCACCCTGGCTACTCAGGAGGTTGCTGCTACTAAAACTGGCATTTGAGAAAGCCACTGCACTAAGACTATGTCCAAGGAAGCAATACCGTCTTTACCACCGAACACACCCAGAAGAAAAGCCAAAAGAACCTACCCAACATATACTACAGTCACATTCTCAAGAAAAAGAAAAGGCCTGGGCCAATAAAAGTAAATTTAAAAATAAGAAGTACCAACTATATCTCCAGATGCACAGAAATCAGCATAATAGTACAGGAAGCATTAAAAGACAAGGAATTATGACACCCCCAGATGAATACAGTAATTTTCTGTTAATGAATCCAAACCAAAAAGAAATCCTTAGAGTGCCAGATAGAGCATTTAGAATATTGATTTTAAAGAAACTCAATGAGATCCAAGAGAGTTCTGAAAACTAATACAAATAAATCAGAAAATCAATTCAGGATATGAACAAGAAATTTACTGAGATGATAAACATCTTAAAAAATAGCAGAACTTCTGGAAATGAAAAATTCATTGAAGAAAATACAGAATACATTTGAAGGCATCAAAAGTAGACTAGACTAAGCAGAACGAATCTCAGAACTTGAACACAAGTCTTTTGCATTAAGCTAGTCAGAGAAAAAGAAAAGGAACAAAAAAGAATGCACAAGGCCTTTGAGACATAGAGACCACATAAATCAATCAAACTTGTGTTCCTGAGGAAGAAGAAAAAGTAAAAAGTTGAGAAAAACCTATATAAGGGAATAATTGACAAAACTTCCCTAGTCTAGCAAGAGATTTAGACATTCAGATATCAAAGTCCCAGTGATCATCAAGAAAATCAATTGCAAAACAGACTTCACCATGCCATACAATCATCAGACTGTGAAAAGGCACCGTGAAAGAAATAATTCTAAAATCAGAGGGAGAAAGCGTCTAGTTACCTATAAAGGAACCCCCATCAGACTAATAGACTTATCAGCAGAAACCTTACAACCTGAAAGAGAATGAGATGCTGTTTTCCACGTGCTAAAATAAAATGTCAGCTAAGAATGTTATATCCTGTCAGAATAAGCTTTCTAAATGGAGAAGAAATAAAGCCTTTTATAGGCAAGCAAACACTAAGGGAATTTGTCACCACTAGACCAGCCAAACAAGAATTGCTCAAAGGAGTCCTAAACGTGGAAATGAAAGTATAAAACTCACAGACTTTATAAAACAATCACACAAGGGAGCAGGAGAAAGGAATCAAATAGCAACTTGAAAGGATTCCACCAAACCAGAAAGACAAACAGAAAAAGATAGAAACAAAGAATTTATAAAAGAACTAGATAACAGTTAACAATGTGACAGAAACAAAACCTCACATATCAATATTAACCTTGAGTGTAAATGGAATAAATGCTCCATTTAAAAGATTTAGATTGGCAGAATGGATTAAAAACATGATTTAATTATATGCTGCTTACAAGAAACTCAGCTTACCCATAAAGACAAGTATAGACTGAAAGTAAAGGGATGGAAAAAGATATTCCATACCAACAGAAATGAAACGTGAGCAGGGGTAACTGTATTTCAATCAGATAAAATAGACATCAGATCAAAAACAGTAAAAAAAAAAAAAAAAAGTAAAAGAAGGCTAGTATATAGTGATAAAGTGATCAATTCAGGAAGAGAATGTAACAATCATGTAGATAGATATAAATCATATATATACATATATAAATATGTATCTCAATCCTTGAGCACCCAAACTCATAAAACATATACTATTAGGTCTAAGGAAAGATATGGACAGCAATGCAATAATAGTGGGAGATTTTAACACCTCACTCACAGCACTAGACAGATCATCTGGACAGAAAATCGACAAAGAAACATTAGACTTAAACTATACTCTAGAACAAATGGACTCACCAAACGTACAGAATATTCTACTGAACAACTGCAGAATACACAAACTTCTCATCAGCACATCGAACATTCTCCAAGATAGACCATATGTTAGGCCACAATACAAGTCTCAATAAATTTTTAAAAATTGGAATCATATCAAGTATCTTCTCAGATCACAGCAGAATAAAATTATAAATCAATACCAGGTGGAACTTTGTAAACTATACAAATATATGGAAATTAAGCAACATGCTCCTGATGAATCTTTGGGTCAGTGATGAAGATGGAAATTAAATTTTTTTTGAAGTGAATGAAAATGGAAGCACAACACATGAAAACTCAGGGATACAGCAAAGGTAGTGCTAAGAGTAAAGTTTACAGTGTTAAATGCCTGTATAATAAAAAAAAGAAAGATCACAAATTAATAGCCTAACATCACACCTCAAGGTGCTGATTATATATAAAACAACAAACCAAGCCCAAAGTTAGCAGAAGAAAAATAAATAAGAAAGATTATAGCAGAACTAAATGAAACAGAGACATAAACAAACAAAAAATAGGAAGGGTCAATGAAACAAAAGGGATTTTCTTTTTTGTTTTGTTTTGTTTTTGTTTTTGGAGACCAGGTCTCATTCAGTCTCCCAGGCTTGTGTGCAGTGGTGCAGTTATGGCTTACTATGGCCTTGAACTCCTAGGCTCAAGCAATCTTCCCACCTCAGCCTCCTGAGTACCTGGGACTATAGGCACATACCACCATGCTCAACAATTTGTAAAAAATTTTTAAAAAAATGTTTTTCAGAGATTGGACCTTACTATATTACCCAGACTGGTCTTGAACTCTTCTGCTCTTGACCTCCCAAAGTGGAGGTCAAGTGATGGGTTTACAGGTGTGCGTGACTGCACCCAGCCAAAATACTACTTTTGAAAAGATAAACAAAATTGATAAACCACTACCTAGACTAACCAAGGAAAAAGAGAGAAGAACCAAATAAACAAAAGGAGAAATGAAGAAAGCGACATTATAAACGATACCACAGAAGTACAAAAGGCCATCAGAGACAATTTTGAACAACTATATGTTCACAAACTAGAAAATTTAGAGAAAATAGATATATTCCTGGAAACATACAAGCTCCCATTTGAACCAGGAAGAAATATAAATCCTGAATAGATCAATAACGTGTTGTGAGACTGGACAAGTAATTACAAGTCTCCCAACAAAAAAGAGTACAGTGCCAGATGAATTCAGAGCCATATTCTACCAAACATACAAAGAAGAACTGGTACCAGTCCTCTGGAAACTGTTTACAATAATTGAGGAGGTGATAATTCTTCCTAACTCATTCTGTGAAGCCAGTATCATGCTGATACCAAAAGCATATAAGGACACAACAAAAAGAGAAGACTACAGATAAATATCCCTGATTAACATACATGCAAAAATCCTAAGCAATATACTAGCAAGCCAAATCAAACAGCACATCAAAAAGATAGTACAGCATCAAGTGGGTTTTATACCACATATGCAAGGATGCTTTACCATATGTGAACCAATTAATGGGCTTCATCACATACACATAATTAAGGAAAAAAACATAGAATCACCTCAATAGATGCAGAAAAGGCATTTGATAAAATTCATCCACACTTCATGATAAAAAGCCTTAACCAATTAGGCATAGAAGGAACATACCTCAAAATAATAAAAGCCATGTGTGCCAAACCAATAGCCAATATCATACTGAATGAGGAAAATGTGAAAACATTCCCTGTAAGAACTGGAAATAAGATAATGATTCCCACTTTCACCACTCATATTCAGCATAATGCTGTAAGTCTTAGCCAGTGCAATTAAGTAAGGCAAAGAAATAAAAGGCATCTAAATTGAAAAGAGAAAGTCAATATATCTCTGTTGATGATATGACCTCATATCTAGAAAACCCTCAAGATTTGATTTAAAAAAAACCCTTAGATTTGATAAATGAATTCAGGAAAATTTCAGGTTACAAAGGAAATGTACAAAAATCAGTATCATTTTTATACCTTTATAATGATCAAGGTGAGAACCAAATAAAAAAGGCAATTTCATTTACAATAACTATGAAAAATGTAAAATAACTAGGAATATATTTGACCAAAGAAGTGAAAGATGTCTACAAGGAAAACTTGACAACAGCCTGATGAAAGAAATTTTTGATGACACAAACAAATGTAAAAACATCCCATGCTTATAGATCAGAAAGTTACTATAATTAAAATGACCATATTGCCTGATACGGTTTGGCTGTGTTCCCATCCAAATCTCATCCTGAATTGTACTTCCCATAATTCCCATCAGTCATGGGAGGGACCCAGTGGGAGTTATTTAATCATGGGGGCAGTTAGCCTCATGCTGTTTTCCTGATAGTGAGTTCTCACAAGATCTGATGGTTTTATAAGGGGCTTTCCCACTTTGCTCTGCACTTTTTGCTGCTGTGCTGCTGCCATGTGAAGAAGCATGTGTTTGTTTCCCCCTTTGCCATGATTGTAAGTTTCCTGAGGCCTCCCGAGCCCTGTGGAACTGTGAGTCAATTATACCTCTTTCCTTTTTCAATTAACCAGCCTCAGATGTGTCCTTATGGCAGCGTGAGAATGGACTAATACAGTCAGTTGGTACTGGCAGAGTGAGGTGCTGCTGTAAAAATGTAGATGTGACATTGGAACTTGGTAACAGACAGACGTTGGAACAGTTTGGAAGGCTCAGAAGATGAGAAAGTTTGGTACTTCCTAGAGACCTGTTGAATAGCTTTGACCAAAAGGCTGATAGTGATATGGACAATAAAGTCCAAGCCGATGTGGTCTCAGATGGAGATGAGGAATTTGTTGGGAACTGGAGTAAAGGTCACCCTTGCTATGCAAAGAGACTGGTGGCATTTTGCCCCTGCCCTGGAGATCTGTGGAACTTTGAACTTGAGAGAGATGATTTAGGCTATCTGGTGGAAGAAATTTCTAAGCAGCAAAGTGTTCAAGAAGTAGCAGAGCATAAAAGTTTAAAAAATTTGCAGCCTGATGATGTAGTAGAAAAGACAAACTGATTTTCTGAGGAGAAATTCAAGCCGGTAGCAGAAGTTGGCATAATAATGAGGAGCCAAATGCTAATCACCAAGAAATGGGGAAGATGTCTCTAGGGCATGTCTGAGACTTTCTGGCAGCCCCTCTCATCACAGACTCAGAGGCCTAGGAGGGAAAATGGTTTCCTGGGCCGGGTCCAGCACTGCACTTCTGTGTGCAGTCTCGGGACTTGGTGCCGGGGTCCCAGCTGTTCCAGACATGGCTAAAAAGGGCCAAGGTACAGCTTGGGCCATGGCTTCAGAGGGTGGAATCCCCAAGCCTTGGCAACTTCCACATGGTGTTGAGCTTGTGGGTGCACAGAAGTCAAGAATTGAGGTTTGGGAACCTCCACCTAGATTTCAGAAGATGTATAGAAATGCCCGGATGTCCAGGTAGAAGTTTGGAATTATTTGTTTTCTTGTTACTGAGTATTTGAGTTCCTTCTATGTTTTGGATATTGGCCCCTTATCTAACATGATTTGCAAATATCTGTCAATCTGTGGGTTGTCTCTTCACTCTGTTAGTTGTTTTCTCTGCTGTGCAGAAGCTTTTTAATTTGATGTAATCTCATTTGTCTATTTTTGCTTTCATTACCTGTGCTTTTGGGGCCGTATGCAAGAAATCTCTGCCCATTCCAACATCATGGAACTTTTCCCCTGTTTATACTAGTAGTTTTACAGTTTCAAGTCTTAAATTTAAGAATTTAATAAATTTTGAGTTGATTTTTCTGTAACCGGTGAAAAAGAGTCTATTTTTATTTTTCTTTATATTGATATACAGTTCTCCTTATACCATTTAAAGAAGACTATCCTTTCTACATTGTACATCTTTTTTGGAAGTTAATTGACCATAGATATTTGGGTTTACTTTTGGGCTCTCTATCTTATTCCATTGTTTGATGTGTCTGTTTTGAGTATCATGCTGTTTTAATTATTATAGTTTATAATATATTTTTAAATTCAGTAAGGTAATGCCTCCAGCTTTGCTCCTTTTCCTCAAGATTACTTTGGCTATTCAGGGTCTTTTGTGGTTCCACATGAATTTTATGGTTGTTTTTTTCTATCTCTGTGAAAAATAGTATTGGAATTTTGATAGGGGTTGCACTGAGTCTGTAAATTGCTTTGTGTAGTATGGATATTTTGACAATATTAATTTTTCCAATCCATGAACACAGGACATTGTTCCATTTATTTGTATCCTCTTCAATTTCTTTTATCAATGTTTTATAGTTTTCAGTGTACAGATTTTTTAAAACTTTTTTTTCCCATAAGTTATTGGGATACAGGTGGTATTTGGTTACATGAGTACGTTCTTTAATGGTGATTTGTGAGATTTTGGTGTATCCATCAGCAGAACAGTATAGACTGCACCATACTTGCAGTCTTTTATCCCTCACCCCCTCCCACTATTGCCCCCAAATCCCCAAAGTCCATTGTATCATTCTAATGCCTTTGCGTCCTCATAGCTTAGCTCCCACATATCAGTGAGAACATACGACGTTTGGTTTTTCATTTCTGAGTTACTTCACTTAGAATAATAGTTTCCAGTCTCATCCAGGTCACTGCAAATGCTGTTAACTCATTCCTTTTTTTTATGGCTGAGTAGTGTTCCATTATACACACACACACACACACACACACACACGCACACACACCCCACAATTTCTTTATCCACTTGTCGATTGATGGGCATTTGGGTTGGTTCCACAATTTTGCAATTGTAAATTGTGCTGCTATAAACATGCATATGCAAGTATCTTTTTGTAATAATGACTTATTTTCCTCTGGGTAGATACCCAGTAGTGGGATTGCTGGATCAAATGGTAGTTCTACTTTTAGTTCTTTAAGGAGTCTCCACACTGTTTTCCATAGTGGCTATATTAGTTTACATTCCCACCAGGAGCATAGAAGTGTTCCCGGATCACTGCATCCATGCCAACGTCTACTGTTTTTTGATTTTTTGATTATGGCCATTCTTGCAGGAGTAAGGTTGTGGTTTTGATTTGCATTTCCCTGATCATTAGTGATGTTGAGCATTGTTTCATATGTTTGTTGGCCATTTGTGTATCTTCTTTTGAGAATTGTCTGTGTTCTTTGCCCACTTTCTGATGGGATTGTTTGTTTTTTTTCTTACTGATTTGTTTGAGTTCGTTGTAGATTCAGGATATAGTCCTTTGTCAGATGTATAGATTGTGAAGATTTTCTCCCACTCTGTGGGTTGCCTGTTTACTGTGCTGACTGTTCCTTTTGCTATGCAAAAGCTCTTTAGTTTAGTTAGGTCCCAGCTATTTATCTTTGTTTTTATTGCATTTTTGGGGGGTTCTTGGTCATGAAATCCTTGCCTAAGACAATGTCTAGAAGCGTTTTTCCAATGTTATCTTCTAGAATTTTTATAATTTCAGATTTTAGGTTTAAATCCTTAATGTGTCTTGAGTTGATTTTTGTATAAAGTCAGAGATGAGGATCTAGTTTCATTCTCCTACATGTGGTTAGCCAATTATCCCAGCACCATTGTTGAAAAGGGTATCCTTTCCCCCTTTTTTTTTTTTTTTGGAGGTGGAGTCTTGGTGTTGTCACCTGGGCTGGAGTGCAATGACGCGATCTCGGCTCACTGCAACCTCTGCTTCCTGTGTTCCAGCAATTCCCCTGCCTCAGCCTCCTGAGTAGCTGAGATTACAGGTGCTTGCCACCATGCCTGGCTAATTTTTGCATTTTTAGTAGAGATGGGGTTTCACCATGTGGGCCAGCTGGTCTCGAACTCCTGACCTCAGGTGATCCACCCATCTCAGCCTCCCAAAGTGCTAGGATTACAGGCGTGAACCACCATGCCTGGCCCCTTTCCCCACTTTATGTTTTTGTTTGCTTTGTTGAATATCAGTTGGCTGTAAGTATTTGGGTTTATTTCTGTGCTCTCTATTCTGTTCCATTGGTCTATGTGCCTATTTTTATACCAGTACCATGCTGTTTCGATGACTACGGCCTTATAGTATAGGTTGAAATCAGGTAATGTGATGCCTCCAGATTTGTTCTTTTTGCTTAGCCTCGCTTTGACTATGCAGACTCTTTTTTAGTTCCATATGAATTTTAGAATTGTTTTCTTTTATTCTGTGAAGAATGATGGTGATATTTTGATGGGGATTTTATTGAAGGCAGTATGGTCACTTTCACAATACTGATTCTACCCATCCGTGAACATAGGATGTGTTTCCATTTGTTTGTGTTGTCTATGATTTCTTTCAGCAGTGTTTTGTAGTTTTCCTTGTAGAGGTCATTCAACTCCTTTGTTAGGTATTTTCCTAAGTATTTTAGTTTTTTTTCATCTACTGTAAAAGTGGTTGAATTCTTGACTTGGTTCTCTGCTTGGTCGCTGTTGGTGTATAAAAGAGCTACTGATTTGTGTACATTAATCTTGTATCTGGAAACTTTGCTGAATTATCAGTTCTAGGAGCTTTCTGGAGGAGTCCTTAGGGTTTTCAAGGTAAACGATC
Source organism: Mandrillus leucophaeus (assembly GCF_000951045.1). Lineage (NCBI taxonomy): Eukaryota > Metazoa > Chordata > Mammalia > Primates > Cercopithecidae > Mandrillus > Mandrillus leucophaeus. Next base: position 139,747 of record NW_012098721.1, on the reverse strand, counting down.
ATACTGTCAGCAAGTGGTGACAGTTTGACTTTGTCTTCACCAATTTGGATGGCCTTCATTTCTTTTTCTTGCCTGATTGTTTTGGGTAGGACTTCCAGTACTGTGCTGAAGAGGAGTGGTGAGTGTGGGCATCCTTGCCTTTTTCCAGTTCTCAGAGGGAATGCTTTCAACTTTTCCCCATTCAGTATTATGTTGCCTGTCAGTTTGTCATAGATGGCTTTTATTACATTAAGGTATGTCCCTTTTATGCCGATTTTACTGGGAGTTTTAATCATAAAGCAATACTGGATTTTGTTGAATGCTTTTTCTACATCTATTGAGATGATCATGTGCTTTTTGTTTTTAATTCTGTTTATGTGGTGTATCACGTTTATTGACTTGCATACATCCCTGTATGCCTTCTATGAAACCCACTTGATCATGGTGGATTATCTTTTTGATATGTTGTTGGATTCAGTTAGAGAGTATTTTGTTAAGGATTTTAGCATCTATATTCATCAAGGTTATCAGTCTGTAGTTTTCATTTTTGGTTATCTGCTTCCCTGGTTTTGGTATTAAGGTGATGCTGGCTTCATAGAATGAATGAGGGAGGGTTCTTTCTTTCTCTATCTTGTGGAATAGTGTCAAAAGGATTGGTACCAATTCTTTGAATGGTAGAAATCTGATGTGAATCCATCTGGTCCTGGACTTTTTTTTTGTTGGTAAGTTTTAAATTACCATTTCAATCTCGCTGCTTGTTATTGATCTGTTCAGGGTATCAAAGTCTTCCTGATTTAAGCTGGGAAGGTTGTATTTTTTCCAGGAATCTATCCATCTCTTCTAGGCTTTCTAGTTTATGTGCATAAAGGTGTTCACAGTAGTCTTGAATGATCTTCTTTGTATTTCAGTGGTGTCAGTTGTAATATCTCCTGTTTCATTTCTTAGTGAAGTTATTTGGATTTTCTCTCCTCTTTTCTTGGTTACTCTTGCTAATGGTCTATCCATTTTATTTATCTTTTCTAAGAACCAGCTTTTTGTTTCATTTATCTTTTGTATTTTTGTTTGTTTGTTTCAATTTCCTTTAGTTCTACTCTAATCTTGGTTATTTCCTTTCTTCTGTGGGGTTCGGGGTTGGTTTGTTCTTGTTTCTCTAGTTCCTTGTGGCATGACCTTAGAATGTCAGTTTGTGTTCTTTCTGTCTTTTTGATGTAGGTGTTTAGGGCTATGAAATTTCCTGCTAGCACTGCCTTTGCTGTATCCCAGAAGTTTTGGTAGGTTGTGCCATTATTGTCATTCAGTTTGAAGAATTTTTTAATTTCCATCTTGATTTCATTTTTAACCCAATGCTCATTCAGGAGCAAGTTATTTAATTTCCATGTATTTGCATGGGTTTTGAAGATTCCTTTTGGAGTTGATTTCCAATTTTATTCCACTGTGGTGTGGGAAAGTGCTTGATGTAATTTCAATTTTCTTGAATTTATCGAGGCTCTTTTTATGGCCTATCACATGGTTTCTCTTGGAGAAATTTCCATGCACTGTTGAAGAGAATGTATATTCCGTGGTTGTTGGATGAAATGTTCTGTATATATCTGTTAACATTCATTTGTTCCAATGTATAGTTTAAATCCATTGTTTCTTTGTTGACTTTCTGTCTTGATGACCTGTCTAGTGCTGTCAGTGGAGTATTGAAGTTCCCTACTATTATTGTGTTGCTGTCTATCTCATTTCTTAGGTCTATTAGTAATTGTTTCATAAATTTGTGATCTCCAGTGTTAGGTGCATATATGTTTAGGATTGTGATATTTTCCTGTTGGACAAAACCTTTTACCATTATATAATGTCTTTCTTTGTCTCTTTTAACTGCTGTTGTTTTAAAGTTTGTTTTGTCTGATATAACAGTAGTTACCCCTGCTCACTTTTGGTATCCATTTTCATGAAATACCTTTTTCCACTGCTTTACTTTAAGTTTATGTGAGTCCTTATGTGTTAGGTGAGTGTCCTGAAGGGAGCAGATATTTGGTTGGTGAGTCCATCCATTCTGTGGTTCTGTATCTTTTAAGTGGAATATTTAGGCCATTTACATTCAATGTTAGTATTGAAGTATGAGGTACCATTGCATTCATTGTGCTCTTTGTTGCTTGGGTAATTTGGTTTTTTTGTTTATTGTTTTTGCTTTTTAACTCGTATTTTGTTTTATAGGTCCTGTGTGATTTATGCTTTAAAAAGGTTCTGTATCAATGTGTTTCCGGGATTTGGTTCAAGATTTAGAGCTTCTTTTAGTGGTTCTTGTTGTGGGTGGCCTGGTAATGGTGAGTACTCTCAGCTTTTGTTTGTCTGAAAACGACTGTATCTTTTGTTCATATATGATGCTTAGTTATGCTGGATAAAAACTTCTTGGCTGATAATTTTTTTGTCTGAGGAGGCGGAAGAAACCCTTCTAGCTTGTAGAGTTTCTGCTGAGTTATACGCTGTTAATCTGATAAGTTTTCCTTTATCGGTTACCTAGTGCTCCGTCTCATAGCTCTTGAGATTTTTTTCCTTTGTCTTAACTTTTGATAACCTGATGACAATGTGCCTAGGTGATGATCTTTTTGCAATGAATTTCCCAGGTGTTCTTTGTGCTTCTTGTATTTGGATGTCTAAGTCTCTAGCAAGGCTGGGGAAGTTTCCCTTGATTATTCCCCCAAATATGTTTTCCAAGCTTTTAGAATTATTTTCTTCCTCAGGAACACCAATTAGTCTTAGGTTTGGTTGTTTTACATAATTCCAGACTCGTTGGAGGCTTTGCTCATATTTTCTTTTTTTTTTTTTTCTTTGTCTTTGTTGGATTGGGTTAATTTGAAGACCTTGTCTTTGAGCTCTGAATTTCTGTCTTCTACTTGTTCGATTCTATTGCTGAGACTTTCCAGAGCATTTTGCATTTCTAAAAGTGTTTCTAAAGTTTTCTGAATTTTTGATTGTTTTTTCTTTAAGCTGTCTATTTTGTTGAATATTTCTCCCTTCACCTCTTGTATCATTTTTTGACTTCCCTGCATTGAGCTTCACCTTTCTTTGGTGCCTCCCTGATTAGCTTAGTAACTAACATCCTAAATTCTTTTTCAGGTAAATCAAAGATTTCTTCTTGGTTTAAATCCATTGCTGGTGAACTAGTGTGATTTTTTGGGGGTGATAAAGAGCTTTGTTTTGTCATATTACCAGGGTTGGTTTTCTGATTCCTTCTTATTTAAGTAGGCTCTGTCAGAGGGAAGGTCTAGGGCTGCATGCTGTTATTCAGATTCTTTTGTTCCACAGGGTGTTCCTTTGATGTAGTACTCTCCCCCTTTTCCTATGAATGTGGCTTCTTGTGAGCTGAACTGCTGTGATTGTTGTCTCTCTTCCGGGTCTAGCCACCCAGCGAGTCTACTCAACTCTGAGCTGGTACTGGGGGTTGTCTCCACTGAGTCCTCTGATGTGAACCGACTATGGGTCTCTCAGCTCGTGGAGGTGGTGGTAAGAGGTTGCAATGAACTCCCTGAAAGTTCTCAGCTTTGGTGGTTTAATGCTCTATTTTTGTGCTGGTTGGCCTCCTGCTGGGAGGTGGCACTTTCCAGAGAGCATCGGCTATGGTAGTATGGAGAGGAACTGGCAGTGGGCAAGGCCCTAGAACTCCCAAGAGTATATGCCCTTTGTCTTTAGCTACTAGGGTGGGTAGGGAAGGACCATAAGGTTGGGGCAGGGCTAGGTGCGTCCGAGCTCAGACTCTTCATGGGCAGGTCTTGCTATGGCTGCTGTGGGGGATGGGGGTGGGATTCCCAGGTTACTAAAGTTGTGTACCTAAGAAGATTATGGCTGCCTCTGCGGAGTCATGCATGTTGTCAGGGAAGTGGGGGAAAGCTGGCAGTCACAGGCCTCACCCAGCTCCCATGCAAACTGAAGGGCCAGTGTCACTCCCACCATTGCCCCCAAAGCAGCCTTGAGTCTTTTTCCAGGCTGTGGGCAAGATGGACTTGAAGACTTGCCCCGGGCTACCTGCCTCCAGTTGGGAAAGAAAGAGCTTGGTTCTTACCTGCCTGTGGAGTCTGCGCACTGGATTTGCACCCTCCCCTGAGGTCTGGCCAGGAGGCTTCTTGCCCCATTCAAATTGTTACAAAGTTCAAAAAGGGATTTCCTTCTCCCTGTGTAGTTTTACCCCCTGCTCCTCTGGCTGCCCTCCTGTTGGATGCTTGTGGTGCCAGGCAGGAATGGGCTGCTTGGGGACCCAGTGAGCTCCTAGAGCCTTTCTGCTGCTTCCTCTACCCCTGTATTTTGTCCACCTCTCTAAATTGACTCAACTCCAGATAAGGTTGGAAACTTCTCCTGCAAACAGACCTGCAGTTTCTCCAGTGCAGGTGTGTGTTTGGGAGCGGAGAGTCTCCCTTTCCCATTTCTGCAGTTGCAGCACTCATAGTATTTGGTGTGTCTCCCAGGTTCTGCAGAAGCAGTCTGCTTCCTTCAAAGGGTCTGTGGGTCCTTTCGGGATTGGTAGTTTGTTCTTGCAGTCGATCTGGAGCTTAAATTCACAATGCAAGCCTGCATGCTGCTCTGTCCGGAGCTGCAATCTAGTCCTACTTCCTGTCCACCATGATGATCCTTCAGTGTACAGACTTTTGACCCCCTGGTAAAATTTACTCCTCTGTACTTTTTGGATATGATTGTAAGTGAGATTGCTTTCTTAGTTTCTTTTTCAAACAGCACATTGTTAATATACAGACATACTTCTGATTTTTGTAAATTGATTTTGTATCTTGCAACTTTACTGAATTTTTTATCACTTCTAACGGTTCTTTGGTGGGGTCTTTACAGTTGTTTTTATATGAGATTGTGTTGTCAGCAAGCAGAGACAATTTCACTTTTTCCTTTCCTAATTGAATGCCTTTTATTTATTTTCCTTGCCTAGTTGCTCTGGCTAGGACTTCCAATATTATGTTGCACAGAGGTGGTGAGAGTGTGCATCCTTGTATTATTCCTTATCCTAGAGGATAAGTCATCATGTTTTCACCATTGAATATGTTGAAAAGTCATCATGTTTTCACTGTTGAATGTATTAGGTGTGGGCTTCTTATATATGGACTTGTTGTGTTGAGGAACATCCTCAATTTGTTGAGAGTTTTTATCGTGAAAGGAGGTTGAATTTTGTCAAATGCTTTCTGTGCACCTATTGACATGATCATATGTTTTTTGTCCTTCATTCTACCAATATTGTGAATCACATTTATTGGTTTGTGAATGTTGATCATCTTCACATCCCAGAGATAAGTCCCATTTGATCGTGGTGAATGATCCTTTAATGTACAGTTGAATATAGTTTGATAGTATTTTGTTGGTAGTATTTGTTGCTGTTTGTTCATCAGTGATACTGACCTGTACTTTTCTGATAGTGACTTTGTCTGGCTTTGGTATCAGGGTAATTCTGGCATTTTCTGCTATGAAATTCACTCTTAGAACTGCTTTTGCTACCCCCATAAATTTTGTCATGTTGTGTTTCCATTTTTGACTGTTTTCATTTTTAAATTTCCCTTTTAACTTCTTTGACTAAATAGTTGTTCAGGAGCATATTGTTTACTTTCCATACAGTTGGCAATTTTCCTGATATCTCCTGTTATTTACGTCCAGTTTTATGCCATTTTGGTTGGAAAAGATACTTGATATGATTTTGATACTTTTACATTTGTTAAGTTTTCTTTGTGGCTTAACACATGATATATCTGGGAGAATATTCTGCATCCACTTGAGAAGAATGCGTATTCCATTGCTGTTGGGTAGCATGTCATGTACATGTCTATTATGCCCATTTGGTCGAAAGTGTAGTTCAAATCCAGTGTTTCCTTATTGATTTTATATCTGGGTGATCTGTCTTTTGTTGTAAGTGGGGTACTGAAATATCCTGTTATTGTGTTGCAGTGTGTGTCCTTTCAGATCTCTTAATGCTTGCTTTATTTCTTCATCTTTTTTTTTTGGCAGGATTTTGCCCTGTTGCCCAGGCCGGAGTGCAGTGGCACAATCACAGCTCACTGCAGCCTCAACTTCCCAGGCCCAAGCAAACAGCTGGGACCACAGGTGTGCACTACCATACCTGGCTATGTTAAGTTTTTGTAGAGCTGGGCTCTCCCTATGTTGCCCATGCTGGTCATGAACTCCTGGGCTCAAGTAATCCTCCTGCCTCGGCCTCCCAAAGTGCTGGGATTATAGTCATGAGTCACCATGCCCAGCCTGCCTTATATATTTAGATGCTCTGCTATTGGGTGCGTGCACACACACACACGCACATACATATTTATGTATATATTTACATATATATTTATACTTACAAATATATGTATATATTTACATACATATATTTTTATATATTTACATATATTTACATATATTTATACTTGCTCCTTTTAATGAATTAAACCCTTTACCACAATATAATGACCTTCTTTGTCTCTTTTTACAGTTTTGACTTAAAGTCTATTTTTTTCTGAAATAGGTATACCTACCCCTGTCTTTTGTTTTCTATTAGAAAGAAATATATTTTTCCCTCTCTTCATTTTCAGTCTAGGAGTATCCTTTAAGATGATGTGAATTGTAGACAGCATACAGTTAGGTCTTATTTTTTAGTACAAACATTTGCTCTGTGCATTGTGACTGAAAAATTTTGTCCATTTACTTTCAAAGTAATTATTGGTAGTTGAAGACTTACTAGTGCCATTTTGTTAATCGTTTTCTGGTTGTTTTGCAAATCCTTTGTTTCTGCTTTTCTCTGTTGCTTTCTTCCTTTGAGGCCTGATGGCTTTCTGCTGTAGTATGCTTTGGATCTTTCCTTTTTATCTTTTGTATATCAAATATAGGCTTTTGCTTTGTGATTATCCTGAAGCTTACATAAATCATCTTATACTTATAATGTGGTGTTTATCTTGGAAACAACTAAATTTTGATTACATACAAAATGTTAAACTTTTACTCCCCTTCCTCTCTCAGTTTATGTTTTTGAGGTATCACTTTCATCTTTTTATAATTTGTATCCCTCAACAAATTATTGCAGCTTTAGTTGTTTTTAATAGCTTTGTCTTTTAACCTTTATACTAGAGATATAATGGATTTACCCACTGCCATAACAGTAGCAGTGTTTTGGTTTTGACCGTGTAGTTGTTTTTTATCACTGGGTTTTATACTTTCATATGTTTTCGTATTACTAACTAGTGTCCTCTTCAGCTTGAAGAACTCCCTTGGCAGTTCTTTAAGGCAAGTCTAGTGGTGACAAACTCATCTTTTTTTGTCTGAGAAAGTATTTATCACCTCTTCATTTTGAAAAATAGGATTGCTTGGTATAACATACTGGATTGCCGGTGTTTTTTCTTTCTGGATTTTGCATATATCATCCTATACTCTTCTGGCTTGCAAGGTTTCTGCTGAAAAATTCATTGACAGTTGCATGGTGGTTCCCTTATAAATGATGTTCACTTTTCTCTTGCTGCTTTTAACACTCCATTTGCTTTTAGCTTTCGACAATTTGATTTTGATATAGCTTGGTGTGGGTCTCTTTTGATTCATCTTACTTGGTGTATTTTGTGCTTCCTGGATCTGGCTTTCTATTTTCTTTTCCAGTCTTGGGAATTTTTCTGCTACTATTTCTTTGAATATGTTTTCTGTTTCTTTCCTTCTCCAGTCTGCTTCTTGTACACTGATAATATGTAACCTATCTTTTTTTTTTTTTTTTTTTTTTTTTTGAGACAGAGTCCTGCTCTGTAGCCCAGGCTGGAATGCAATGGTGTGATCTCGGCTCACCGCACCTCCGTCTCCCGAGTTCAAGCAATTCTCCTGTCTCAGCCTCCTGAGTAGCTGGGATTACAGGCGCCCACCACAATGCCTGGATAATTTTTGTATTTTAGTAGAGATGGGGTTTCATCATGTTGTAGCCAGGCTGGTCTCTACTCCTGACTTCTGGTGATCTGCCTACCTTGACCTCCCAAAGTGCTGGGATTACAGGCGTAAGCCACCGCGCCCGGCCTTATGTAACCTATCTTTACTTTTTCATTATTTTTTCTTTTTGTTCCTGGGATTGAATGATTTCTGGTGATCTGTCTTCAAGCTCATTGATCTTTCCTTGTGCTTGATTAGTCTGCTACTCAACTCCTCTGTTGAATTTGTTAGTTAGGGTTCAGTTATAGTATTCTTCAGTCTGTAACTTTTGCTCAGTACTTTTTATTACTTTCTATCTTTTTTGTATCAATGCTCTCATTTTGTTTTTGTATTGCTCTCCTGACTTCATTGAGGATCTGTAATACCATTAATTTGAATTCCCTGTGAGATAAACTACAAATCTCCAATTAATTCAGATTGGTTTCTGTAGATTTACCTTGTTCCTTTATTTGGGAAGAAGATAAATCTTGATCTTAATTTCCCTTGACTCTCTGTTATGATTTCTTATTTTTTATTTTTTTGAGACAGTGTCTTACTCTATCACCCAGACTGGAGTGCAGTAGTGCTATAGCAGCTCACTGCAACCTCTGTCCCCCAGGCTCAAGTGATTCTCTTGCCTCAGCCACCTGAGTAGCTGGGATTACAGGCATGCACCACCACACTCAGCTAATTTCATATTTTTAATAGAGACGAAGTCTCACCATGTTGGCCAGGCTGGTCTTGAACTCCTGACCTCAAGTGATCCACCTGCCTTGGCCTCCCGAAGTGTTGGGATTATAGGCGTGAGCCACTGTGCCCAGCCGTCTGTTATGACTTCTAATTAAAAAGAAATACATGTATCAAATAGGCATGGTAAGACATCCAAACATTATAAAAAGGCATGTGGATGAAAAATGGGCCTTCCTAATACTCCAGATCTCTAGTCTGTCTCTCCTAATGAAACAAACAAAACAACAACAACAACAGATATTTTATGTACCATTAGGCTAGGTGATGGAAATACAAGAATAATAAAATAATGTAGTCTCTGCCCTGAAATGTTTTTAGTGTTGTAAAGAAGATAGACACCAGAATATGCAGTTACAGCATTGTTAATTTTAGAATAGGGAAGTCCAAGTTCTGATAGGGAATTCCAGGTTACTCTCCCAACAATAGGCAAGAGAAGTATGCATGGTAATTTAATGAAAGTGAGGTCCGTAGAGGTTAGGTAAATTGCCAGAAGTCACAGTTTTGTAAATTATAGAGATAAGATTTTGGAACACATCTGTTTGAATCAAAGTTCATATTATTTCTGAGAACTACTTGATTTATCAGTAGGGTGCTTCAGCTTCAGTTTTACTTTCTGTAATGTCTGAGGAGAGAAACTTAGTGACAAGAGGGAATTTCCCAGCTACAAAAAGGCAGTATTGGAAAAATATTTTTTACTAATAGACATTACATAGGAAATTCCATTTTCGTTTTATATTTTACTTGGCAGGTTTCCAAGAATGTGGAAGGGCATGTAACTAGTAGTTTCGTTTGCATTAAAACATTTTAGCCTTTGAATTTAGCAGGATAATTTGCTTTTTAATTTTTTTTCAGAATTCAAAATTACATTTTTCATCTGTCACTCCTGGGTTGTAAACAAAATATACTAAGGTATATTAACTTTTTAGGCAACACACACACACATTTTTTTTTCTTAAGAAGTGACTGTGAAAGGAGGTTATAAGTTCAGTAACCTTTTTAGCATCCTGTTTTGGGCACATATAGTTGTGGAAGAAGGCGGAGCTTTTCTTATTGTAGTAGCCTGTGTAATCTAGGTCATCACAGGGCAGGCTGGTGCAATTATCTGGAAGGGGGAACTATGACAGCATCAGGGATCCAACGTCAGCAGCTGAACATGACAAAACTCTGGAGTTTATTGGGAAATAAAGAGCACTCAGGAATCTTCTTTGGCTCAATTTTAATAGTTGTCAAACAGAATAGAAATGTCTGCCCTTCCAGGGCAGCCATTTTTGCACAACTCCAGTGGGGACATTATTCACAATGGGGAGGTATCATTCACGTGGAATACCTGATCAATGGGGCCCCTGGAGTTGTGCAATGTGGAGGTACTGTGGTCTACTTATCTTCCAAGATTGTTCTGAGAGGCTCAAGTTACACAATGAATATATAAGGACTTTATAAACTTGTCAATGTATGTAAATAATGACAATAATAGTTGCTGTTTTCTGGCCAGTTCAGCTCTGAGCAAAGCTTTCTTACCTAGTTTGCACTACTGGCCAAGACTTGGCTTAGCACTCAGAATGAAGCTGTGGAGTTCTCTTGTTGAATATATACATTTTCACAGAACACAAACTTCACACATGATCTCTTTGTGACCATAACGGAGCAAGACAGAAATTAGACTACTTCCTGATCATTTCAGAACAGAGAAAAATAAGAACACTGTCTAATCCATGAAAATGAGTGAACAGTCCCCTTTCCTTGCTAATAATGAATATCTGCTGATTCTTTCCAATTATAGCATTAGCTTACTTTATTCCTGTCAGGCCTCAGAGCCCAAGCCGAGCCATCGCATCCCCTGTGACTTGCACGTACACGCCCAGATGGCCTGAAGTAACTGAAGAATCACAAAAGAAGTGAAAATGTCCTGCCCTACCTTAACTGATGACATTCCACCATAAAAGAAGTGAAAATGATAGGTCCTTGCCTTAAGTGATGATATTACCTTGTGAAAGTCCTTTTCCTGGCTCATCCTGGCTCAAAGAGCTCCCCCACTGAGCACCTTGCGACGCCCCCCCACATCCTGCCAGTTAGAGAACAACCCCCCTTTGACTGTACTTTTCCTTTACCTACCCAAATCCTATAAAACGGCCCCACCTTATCTCCCTTCGCTGAGTCTCTTTTCGGACTCAGCCAGCCTGCACCCAGGTGATTAAAAAGCTTTATTGCTCACACAAAGCCTGTTTGGTGGTCTTTTCACATGGACGCGCATGACACTTCCTTTCAATGTTTAGATAAGAAAAATTAAGATACCTCATCAGGGAATTCCCCCTGTTTCTGTACAACATCCAGTCCAGGAAAGATCCCCATTTTCTTGAAAGCTCCCCCAAATCACCTACCACAAGCTCAAATCCTGTAAGTTTTTTCTAACACCTTCTTACTGAGATGCTCCAGGGTCCCCCATGGTATGTGTTTCTCCCCCTTGCAATGAATTAATAGATCCAGTTTTATAGAACTGCAGATGTGTTGCTGGTGGTCTTTGACTAGAGAACATTGACAAATTCATGCAGTAGTTATTACTCAGCCAGGAGCCCTCTCTCTGTCTCAGTCAGATAGGTGGCTCCTCTGACTTCTCTAATGATTTTGTCTATGGCATTGCTGCTATTTCAGAGCCCGAAGCTGGACATGGAAACCAAATAACATAAATTTCCAGTTTTATTTATTTTAGTATGTTTTAGAGACGGTGTCTCACTCTGTCACTCGGGTTGGAGTGTAGTGGCTCAGACATGGCCCACTGCAGCCTTGACCACTCAAGGCTCAGGTAATCCTCCCAGCTCAGCACCCCAAGTAGCTGGGACTACAGGCATGCACCACCACACCTGGCTAATTTTTGTATTTTTTATAAAGACAAGTTTTCACCATATCACCCAGGCAGCTCAGGCAATCTGCCCAGCTCAGCCTCCTAAATTGCTCAGTTTTACAGGTGTGAGCCACCTTGCCAGGCTTGCAGTTTTGTTTAGATTTGCTTTGTGATAAGGTGGTAAACTTGTTAGAATAAAGGGATTATGTAAATTTCTATTTAGTGAGTAATCAAGTAGTACACACATCTGAATTAAATGTCTAAGATAGCTCAGTTATTAAGCAGCTTACATGGAAGACAGCAGAGTATACGTATGTATATTCACACAAATATTTAACAGAAACATTGTAAAGAGATTCAATAATATTCATGCTAAAATGAGAAGACTAGGGAGGTAGTGAATGAAGAGTCAAATCAGTAGTATTTTGTAGGGTATAAATTATCGAGGAAAATTTACGGAAAGAGAAGATCTGAAGGTGCAAGTTAAACGAGAAGACTATTTTTGCTATCACAGACAATAAAAAGTTTTTCCAGAGTCTGGATAGTACATTTTTAATGTGTGGTCATGGTTAATCATGTGTGTATCCTATTATACTCTGGGGCAATAAAATGTTTTAACAGGTGAGTATCATAATATGAATTTGTAATTTTGTATTCGTAATTTGTAGGCAGATGTGCAAAGGCTGTAAAAATCTGCATAATGTGTGCCTGGCCTAAATCACACATATAAAAACGTGTTAACAGGATTGTGCTTGGTTTTAAGTTCAGTTTCTATTTTAGTACTCACATTACCCATCCTTGCTGAAACTCACTTTTCTCATTTGTAAGAGTTATAGGAGGTGTGAATACGATAATGCATGTGGAAGTGCTTCAGGAACTGTGGTACATTAATTAATTTTACTTTTGGATCCTGCCTCTGCTCTATGGTTTTCTCTGTTCCAGCTTAGTGTTGTTTTGAGAGTGAACACTGTGCTAGGCACATGCAGAAAAAGTAGCAATTATTCTACCTTTAGATGTTTTCCTATTAACATAGTTTCCAAAATTACTCATCTGTGAGGTGTTCAATAAATATTTCTCTACTGACTAACATATGACAGGCAGATCAGTTAATTAGATGTAATACTTTCATTCATACAGTGTAGCATGTGATCTTATACATGGAAATTGTTAAAATATGCCAAAGAGTTACCAAAATGGCTTTCAGGATCTAGCTGTGACAGTCAGTTTTGGTTTATTATCTCTCCTGTTATTTACTGTGACTTGTACCTGTTTATATAATCTCGTGTATAACATCAAATCTCTTAGCAAGAATTTAACACTCTGACTTTTAATGCAGTTAAATCTCAACCCGATTAAGGATTGTTTTCTGATACAACTCTTTCTCTAAACCTCAAAACATTTAGAGAATTCCAAGGCTCTTCATTTGCCTCAGTTACCACTCATACCACTAATGCAACAGGTTGGCTGCTTTGGCATTATGGGATGCTTGTTTTTACTGTTGAGGTTTTGAGTATTACAAATGTAGTGAAACAATAGTGAAGCACAGATTGCCCAGAAAGGGCAAAGGTTCAACATCTTCCCACAAAAACAATGATTGAGTCTTTTCATTAGTTAGCTTGTAAAAAATCAGCATAAAACTAGATAATAATAGGATACCTGTTGATCTGTGAGATAAAAACATCCTTTTGAATTGCATGCTAATTTGAAAAGATAAATATTGATGCCAATGCACAGGTGATGAAGCGGGAGCCTGGGGTGTGGGGCTGACACCAGCTGGTAGGCATTGGCTAAGCCAGGACCCTGGGCTGAGTTGGATTGTGTAGGCCTTGTGACTCTATTATTAAACACAGATCCTGAGGGTGAATGACAGCATCTGTGAGATTTTTGAGTCAGTTCTGAAGTAGGTTCTCATCCAAGTTAGGCAGACATATAAAAGTAATTATAAAATGCCTATGCACTAGCCCCACCTGGAGTTGTTGCTTAGAATGAGGTAGATAGTAGCAGAAGGAGCAGTCTTTTAAGCCAGTGAGAAAAAAACTGAAATAGCTTTACAGTGGGGGAAGGGACAGAATGGGGAAGTCATTTATCCTGAGCTCTTAAGCATGCCAGGAGCAGATGCCTGATTTTACTCTATGGCACTTTGTGGCCCAGAAACTTTCCAGATTCTGTATTTTCCTATCTGGTTAAATTTAACTGTATTTACCTGTGTTTCAAAGCGTGAATACTTTATTTATTCTCTACTTCATTTTCTTCTCCAGTTCTTTCTAACAAGCTTCCCTAGATTTACTTGTTCTCGTTTCCTAGACACTATTTGTCTTCCTCCTTCTTCTCTAGTTCATTGGAAATTTCTGCTTCTTTGAGACTGGGTTAGATTCCACTTCTTCTGACTACACCACCACCATCAATCTCATTCTCTGAACTCCTGGATCATTACTTCAACCTGAAACAATTCAACAGGTATCTATAAAGGTGGTTATTTGAGTTCCTGTTTTTAGGATTCCAAAATGATGCCAAGAGATGTAAAATAAAATGTTAATTGCATTTTTTTTTTTTTTAAATTGAGGGGGTTAGAACTATGTAAGTCCCAAAAGAGACAAAGTGTTTAGCTCAAAGTTGTCAGATGTTGGACTCAGAAGTTTGGCTTAGGTTAATAAAATGTTTTGCTGTTTAATTTATGAAATTTTTCAAGATCAGCTCCCTGGAGGGAAAATAGCAAAAGGAATTCCTAATAGAGAAAAGTTGCAAACCGCTAATTATATATAGATTTGGTACTTTGTTATGTGTAATAAAGTGGTTTAGAGTATGATCTCTGAAGTCAGGCAGACCTGGGTTTGCCACTTTCTATCTGTATAACTCAGTACTTTGCATTATCTTTTGGAGTCTTGGTTTCTCACCTAGAAAGTGAGTCAAGGCAAATAATTTACTGAGCACAATGCCTGCCATATAGTAAATGTTCAGTAAATATTATGTGTTATCATTATTGTTGCTGCATCTTATTTGCTCTTTTTTGTGGTTTATGTCCTGTATTAGGCAGAATAGTTTCCTACTGCCCCAACCCCACCAAATGTTCCAGCACCTCTGATATTACCTCACATGGCAAGAGGGCTTTGAAGATGTGATTGAGTCAAGGATCTTAAATGGGGAGATTATCCTGAATTATTCAGGTAGACCCAGTGTAATCACAAAGGTTTTTCAAAGATGGAAGAGAGGCAGAAGAGCCAGAAAAGGGTATGTGACAATGGAGTCAGTGTCAGAGTTGGAGTGACGTGATGTGAGAAGGATTGAACCTGCTGCTTCTGGCTTTGAGGATGAAAGAAGGGGCCATGGGCCAGGGAATACAGGTGGCTTCTTTCAAGAAGCTGGAAAAGGTAAGGAAATGGGTTTTCACTCAGAACTGCTAGAAAGCCACCCAGTCCTACAGACACCTTGATATTAGCCCAGTGAGACTCTGTCCAGATTTCTGACCTCTAGAACTCTAAGATAATAAATTTGTGTTGTTTTAAACCACTAAGTTTGTGGTAATTTGATAAAGCATCAATACAATAAAAAATAAACACTTCACCCCAGCAGGACTCCTTTTGAAGACCAGTTCTGTATACATCATCGTATCCAGTGTAAGTATTGGATGTAAATATGGATCAGTAATTTGGAATTGACTGAGGTTTCCAGTGGTGAGGCACAGTAAGTTGTAATTTGCCTTTTTTTTTTAGTGGAGAAGAGATAACCATGAGTCAGCTCTCTTTCTGCATACATATTTCCATTGCAGCACAAGTTAAAGATACTGGGGAAATTCCCCATCTCACTACCAAGGACACACCTAACTGACAATAAATTCATCTGTAGCCCAGTCAGGGTTTTCCCCTCATTGTCCCTTCCTTCCACAATTGCAGCTAGTTTTCAAAAAGATACATAAGAATAGCTACCATGAATTTAGCACATGGTATGTGCCAGGAGTTGGGCTAAATGCTCTGCGTATGTTATCTTACTTAATCCTCCAAAATTTTCCGTGGTGGTAAAAATAAATGTTTCCTGTTTTCAAACTTCAGGTCATGATTCTCAGTGGGTTTTACAATCAGTTTTGTAGGGAGTGATCAGTAGTTATTAAACAATAAAATAGAATATGAAATATTGCATTTCAGGAAGTAAGAATAGGCATAATTTCATCAAATTTTGGTTTCAATTTTATATATATATCATATAATATCTATAAAATAAACACATGTGTGTGCACTGGGTTGTGTTACAGAAC
>NW_012098721.1:54957-123770 GCF_000951045.1 Mandrillus leucophaeus | reverse complement strand
AACTCCTGACCTCAGGTGATCCACCCACCTCAGCCTCCCAAACTGCTAGGATTACAGGTGTGAGCTACCACGCCTGGCCCTTAAAAGATTACTTCTTGGAGTGGGTTGTATTTAAAATTTTTAAAAACCACGAATGAAGTGGTTAAGAATATAGGCTTTAGCAACAGGGCTACTTGAATTTAATCTGAATTCTTTATTTTATCAGCTCTGTGATCTTGAGCATATTACTTACTGTTTTTACCTCAGTTACCTTATTTATAGGATCCTATCTCATAGAGACTTTTGAGGATTAAATGAGTTCATTCAAGTTAAGCACTTTAAACAGTGCCTTAGTAATTAATGCTTAGCTAATGTTACTTTCCCATGTTTCATGTGGGTTAGTAAGTAGTAAAACCTACCAGATTTCCGTTCTGTCTGAGAAAGTCTAGTCGCTTAACTACTATATGTCACTGCCTGAGTTTGAAATCTAAAGCAATTTTACAGTAATTTATGTGGCCCCTCAAAACAAACAAATCAACAAAATTAAAAAGTCTCCCTTTATAATAAATGGTACCAGTACATGAAAATACTGGGGATGCTCTTTTTCTCAGGGAGTTGGCTGATTTGGCATAACCTTATCTCTGAGGGAAAACAGGTTTTGTGAATTGTTTCATTCTGAATTTCAAGAGAGGAATATGTGAAAGGTACTGAGTGCTTTTGACATATAGAGAACAAAGCGATGACTCACTTAAACCTTGACAGTAGGGGCACCAATAAATTATTATATCTAAAGGGAATCAGGTCAAAGAAGAAATCTTGCAAGGATCTGGAGGGAGATCTGTTTTCTAAAAGCTTATTAGGTGGGTTTTGCTAGTGTTTGTTTTTATCTTGTTTTTTTACCTTCCTCTGTCCCAGCAGGCATTTTAGTGATCTTTTGAAACATGTTTTGACTCTACTTGGTGATTGAAATACACAGCGAGGCTGTGCTGCTTTTATAAGCTCTGAAAGTTTAATAATTTAGGAAGCTAATGATCCTGGGACATTGAATGACTGATTTTAGTATTCAGCTAATAACCCATTTAAAATGAATTCCATACTTCTTTCAACTTGCTTGACTGTAGAGTAATTTTGTCACTAGTTACTATATTACTGGAAGATGTATTCCTAGGCTTTAAGATTTGTGAAGGGTGTGAGTCTAACTTCTCAAACCGAATTTGACAGGGACGTAGCAGTGTTTTAAAAAGTCAGTGAAAGGAAAGAGGTATGTTCAGCATTTCTGTTCCATCTTAACACATTCTTTTTCTCATTTTAGCAGTGGTAATATTTTATGTTATTTTGGTTTGATTTTTGTTTGTGTCATATGGCTCTGCTGTCCTACGACTCTAAGTAGAAGAGAAAATAGTACCAATAATTTCTTCATGGTGATGCACCTCTCTGTCTTAAGTCTTGAACAATGTTTGAGGTCGATGGTGGCCTAAATGAATAAGCATGTCGTGTGTGGTTACTTAGTGAGTGTAGTTTTGTAAGGTGCAACAAGGAACTGGTAATTAACTGCTGGGCATGAGATTACCCCAAGATTCTACAAACGCACCTAAGCGGTATTATATTTGTGAAAAGATTAGAGGAGCTGAACTGTGTATCTTCTTGGTCTCCAGTGGGCAGATACATGGGGATTGCAGCAAAAATTGGGGAAGTGGCCTCCAAGGATGCATGTGGATGTCCTCTGATCCTCTGAAGCATGTTGGATGGCCATTGTCTTCATTAGAACAAAGAAAAAGCAGAAGTATATTTGCCTTTTAGAGAGAGCTCAGTGTTTCTTTTTGACAAACACTGTGCCCTCTCACACCTGCCTTTTGGGGCAGGGATATTTTATTGGACCACAGATATTCTGAGGGGAAAGGAGTTTAAAGTCAGAGCTTGACAAATGCCAGCTCCAGTGCTAATAAGCATTTGTCAAATGCTCTGATTCTAGGCTTTGAAAAGTCTTGAGTTATTAATGAAGTACCCGCTATTCACTGTACACTGTGTAAAGTCCCTAAAATGGAAAGAATAATACTTGCTAGTATCCTTTTAAAGTTCACGTTTATATTGTCTGTTTCCAGGAAAAGTGCCCTCAGCTGGGCCGATGAGAACATTCTTGGCACTCTTTTCTGCAGTGGGCACTGATTGAGGGTCTTCCTGGTGTGGCATCATCAGATCCCTGTTGCTCAAACCCACTAATTAGCTGGTTCTTATCTACAAGTAGCAGGGGCCTTAAAGCTCTCTGAGAAGATCTCACACTGTGTCTCCTACATTTCATCTTCTATAATCTCTCATTCTTAGAGACAGAAAGGTGGTTAAAAGACATCATTTCTTTCTCTGGATTTGGAAAGAGTTATATATTGGAATTATGCTGTTAGTTTACACTTGCATTGTTTAAATTAGAGGAAAGGTTATTTCGTACAGAAAAAATAAAAATACTCTTTAACTAACTTTCAGAATATCCCAACTTTTAACATAAGCTGTTTTGTAAAGGCTGGTTATAGTGACTTCCTTCATAATAGACTTAAAATAGGATGCTTTGAAATCTTGTTCTTTTCTTTACAATACCATATATCAGCTTTGTTTTGAGAGGCAAACTCAATTTTCCCCTCAAATTAGGAAATTACTGTAAGGAACTGGAATGACACACCAGAAGAGATTACATTATAGCGGGGAGGACTAGCATGGGGGTTTCTTTACAAACACTAGACTGGACTATGGATTATAATTTACTTAGTGTTAATAGTTGCAGTTATACATCAAGGACAAAATAGATGTTCTTTAGTTTTTTGTCACCGAGCAGAGGAGAAACAGGGAAACAACAAAGGCCAAATAATTCCCAGCCATTGCTGCTTTGTTTGCATGGAGCCTTTTGAAATGTGAACTAAGAATATTTCTCAGAAGATTTTTAGGTGATTCATATACACAGTAAGGTTTCAGAAGTGCCATATTCGAGGGCATATGGAAACCCATGGCTTTTCTGCTAGAGGATTGTCAAAAGTCCAGAATTTCATAACTAAATACCACGAATTTAGTATAGTAGAGCACAGAACTAAAGGCTCTCTTGTGGCTGCAAAGAATTGACTTCACATAGCATAAACTATAATCCAAGACAGTGACTTAGACATAAGAGAGAATAGAACTTGGTAACTGTTTGGGACTGTTTTACAGAGTGATCATGTATATTTCTATATTATTCTAAAAAAATTATTATATTTATACAAAAATTGTTACAACCATGTACAAGTGTGCATAAACAAACAGTGTATTTATGTAGTCTTTATTTGAATGTCAGGCCAGTTAGAGAAGCTAGACGTGTATAACCAGTTTTGTCTTAACAATCAAGTTCAGAAAATAATACGTAGACTTCCACCTAGTTCCTTTTCTGAATAATATTACAGACTTAAGGAAGCTAATAAGAGTCCAAGATTCTCTGAGTGCCTTTGTGAATTACTTCACCTGATTCATGTATGTACTTTCGTATAATGGCTTTTAATATTGAGGAATATTTGGATATTAAAATATTAGCGTAATTCTGAGCTCATTAAGTTGTAGATTGTCATTTTTTATGAGGATTTACTTTCCTGGTACAACATGTTTTCATCACTAGTTATAATGTATTTTTTTACTTTTGGCTTAGATTTTGAGCCCTCTATTCATGAAATATCAAATGTAGTTCTTTAGGTATGCTGCTTTCTAATTAGGAAGCAGAATGTGATTGCCTACTATTTTCTAGCCACATACCTACAAGTGAATAAAGGATGGAATTCAGACCATGGTTTATGAAATTCAGGCGTTTTTGAGTACTTCCAAGTATTTCTCAAGTAACTTGGTTATGGTTTTGAATGACTAGGAAAATGCTTTGCTTTGTTTGAAAGGGAAATTGTTCAAAAATGAGATCCAATGGAAAACACAGAGGGTGCTACAAATGCAGAGACGTTGTATAAACCTATAAGAATTTTACGTGGAACGAGAATTTTGATGCCTCTTAAAAGGAAACCAATGAGATTCCTTATTCATTAGTATTTTGAAAGTTGGCAGTGGAGTGAGGATCTGTGGGGGAAGGGACAGCTGGATCTTGCACTCAGGACTTCTGTCCTCTGCTCCTCAAAGAACTCATTAGTCACTGTTCTCACTCCCACCCTGGCACCGAGGAAAATGTTGATGTTTCCACCTTTCCCACCCCGGCCTATTTAGGGCATACAACCCTTCCTGAATTTCCTACAGTACAGTTGAGATCACACCGTAGCCTCTAACAAGCATTTACCAGAGATTCAGGGATGACAACAGAGAACTGCAATATAATAAGTAACAGATAACCACTCCATGTTGTTGCATGCACTTCAGAGTGTATATAGTCCATTCTCACCTTACAGGAGAACCAGGAAAAGAGAACGATTTGGGAAGGTCTCTCATTTAATTTTTCCCACACTGCTGCCTCTTCTGTCTTTGACTTGTTTCTTCCTCTCACTTAGGAGGAAGTGGTTCTCAGATAATTGGCTAATCACTTCTTTATGGTCGTGAACTCAGAGACTTATCTGTTATGAGGGGAGAAGCATAAAAAAGATTACATCATGTGAACTCTTGAAATAAAATGCCTCAAGACATAAGAGAGGCCCTTACCACTGTCATTCTCAAAAGGAAAGCTTAGTAGGCTACAGAGATTTAAAAAGCAAGCAAACAGGCAACCAAGCCAATAACAAAGACCTGAAGAAAATTCCGGAATAATCTTCAACCTGTGCTTTCACATGCTAAAATTTTGTAATGAAAAAGATTTCTTAAACTATGTATCTTATGGTGTCAATGGTCAGTGTGGTGGTAGTAGTTGTGATTTGGGCTGCTTTTTTCCTTGTTCATTTTTTCCAAATTTTATTTGGGAAATTTGTGCTGTTCCATTGTGAACTAAAGTTATATATACTGGATGATACAACTTTAACTCCTATGAGTATGTTTGGCTATGTTTTTGGAATTAGGTATTATACATGCCACCTTGTGGCCATTATTAAGAAAACACCTAACATGAAGATGGGAAACAGGATCTTTAGTGACAGCAGCTTGGGCTTGGAGCAGTGCTTTCCGAAGCCTCTTTCTCCAACAACATCTTTAGAACTCTTAGAACCTGGATATCACATTTTAGTGGAAGGAGACAGACAGTAAATAAAATAAAGTATAATAAGTGCTCTGGAGAAAAGTAACGCAAAGAAGAGGGCCAGAAAGTATCAAAGAGTGTGAAAGTACAAATAAGGTACTCTTGGAAGACCTCACTAAGGTCACATTTGAGCAGAGATCTGAACAGGATGAGAGACAACTTGGGGTGGGGAGCAGAATAATGTTTCAGATATGGACATTGCAACTGCGAAGCCTGAGACAGGAATTTGCCTGGCCTGTTCCAGCTTAGCAAAGAAAGAGGCCTGTGTTGCTGATACTCAGAGAGGAGGGAGACAATAGTAGAAAATGCAATCAGAAAAGTGACCAGATGCAGGAGTGACTAAGGCTTTGTAGACTGCTGTATGGACTCTGAATGAAATGAGCGGTCATTGATGGGTTTTTTGCACAGAAGGGTCCTAGTGTGTTTTAAAAGGAACATTCTGGATTCTATATTAAAAACAGACTGAGAAGCGCAAGGGAAAGAACAGGAAGAGCGATTAGGAGGCTGTGGTAGATTATTATTCAGCAAATATTCACCCTACTGTCCTCTCCATAAAATTTCCCCAGCCCATCATCACTGGATTTGTGTATTTGACTTGCTTTAGTCAATGGAAAGTGAGTGAAAAGTGATTATGTGCCAGTGGGGAGGCAAAACCTTAAAAGACCCAGCAAATTTCTTCCAACCCTTTTGTGCATCTGCCAGAAGAATACTGCAAGCAGCCAGTGCCCCTTAAGCCTGGGCCTCAGAACGAGAGATATGGAGCAAACCTGAACCTGACCAGCAGCCTAGAGCGAAGCCAGGGTGACCCTGCAAAGCCCAGCCAAGCATAGCAAAGCCACAGACTTGTAGACCAATGAGCGTGAAATAAATTGCATTGAAAGCCACTGACATTGGAGGAATAATTTTTATGCAGTATTACTGCAGTGAATCTGATTAATATTGGAGCTACTGCAATAATCCAGGGAAAGAGTGGATGATGAGCTGAAGTAAACTAGGATGGTTGTGATCGGATTAGATTCTGTATATACTTTTGAAGACAAGATTTGAAAGAATTTGCCGATGGCTTAGCTATTAAGTATGAAAGAGAAGTTTTGAAATTTTGGTCCAAACAGTGGGAAGAATTGAGTTGCCATTTACTGACACAGGAAACATGAAAGAAGGGGCAGGTTTACTTGATTCAGGGCATGCAGAGGAGAGCAGAGTTAAACTTTGTATATGTTAAGTTTCATATGCCTCTTATATTTGCAAGTAGAGGTGTCCAGCAAGTAGTTTGACATTTAAAAAAGATTTCCAGAGATCATTTCTGCTCTGGCTATAATGGGATGACAGAGACTACATTTACTGTATACCTCAAACAAATAGAAAATTGGACAAAACAATGTTTTCATAATAAACAAATTGAACCTTATTGCCCTAGCTTGGCTTGCCACCTAGAGGCAGTTTTCAAACTTTAATAGATAGAGGGTGTATTCATCTGTTTTCGCACTACTATAAAGAATTACCCGAAACTGGGTAGTTTAAAAAGGAAAGAGGTGTAATTGACTCACAGTTCCGCATGGCTGGGGAGGCCTCAGGAAACTTACAATCATGGTGGAAGGTGAAGGGGAAGCAAGGCATGTCTTTAAGAGGTGGCAGGAGAGAGAGAAAGAGAGATACAGAGAGAGAGAGAGAGAGAGAGAGAGAGAGAGAGAAAGAGAAAGAGCGCAGGGGAAACTGCCACTTTTAAACCATCAGATCTCTGAGAACTCCCTCACTATCACAAGAACAGCATAGGGAAAACTGCCCATATGATCCAGTCACCTCCCACCAAGTCCCTTTCTTGACACATGGGGGATTACAATTTGAGGTAAGATTTAGGTGGGGACACAGAGCCAAACTATATCAGAGAGAAACCTCGAACAGATCCTGGTAGTCTAGCTTAGTGGAGGGAATAGAAATTAGAGTTCACGGAGACTAAAGTGGATAGAAATTTGGGGTGGCGGGGCGGGGTGGGGGGAGGCTTGGTGAAGAGAGAGAGAGAGAGATAAGAGAGAACATACCCAGAAATCACAAAGGGGTCCCTTGAGCCTTGGTATGTGCATGTGAGAGAGGAAGATACCCCTGGCAGGGGGAAGAACTACTGGGAGGCAGTAAGTCAAGTAATTCCTGAAGCTCACTTAAGGCTGGGAAGAGTTTGTGTTCCCATCAGTTAGAGTGGAAAGACCTTATTACACTATATTATATAGGGGCATTGAATAGAATCCTCAGAAGAATACCTCAGTAGTGAAGTTAGTAGTGAGGCTAAATTAACCCTAGACTAAAATATGCTCCGGATTTCCTACCAAGCCTCAAAAGAGCTAGACTGCTACTAAGTAATATAACTGTGTGCTAGAACAAAGCCTAAGGCTACTAGAAGGGTTATAACAAAATCTACCACCCTATTAAGTGAGGTTTCAATGTTGCAAAGCAATAAAACATTTACTAGACATTAAAAAGAATAAGAAACCTGACCCATAATCAGAAGAAAAATGTCAATAAATAGAAACGGAACCAGAAATGACAGAGGTGATGTAATGACTAAAATTGTCCATTATAAATATGCTTCACATCATCAGTAAGGTAGAGGGAAACATGAGCATGATGAAGAGAGATATAGATAATAGAAGACGACTGAAATCAAAGTTACAGAGATGAAAAATACAATAGATTCTTCATTTCATCTCTGAAATGAAGAATAGATTGAACGGGATCAACAGCTGATTAGATACTGCAGAAGAAAAGATGAGTGAAATTGAAGGAGCAATAGAATCTATCAAAAATGAAGCTCAGGGAGAAAAATGACTAATAGAAAAATGAACAGAGCATCAGTGACCTGAGGAACAAAGTCAGGAGAGCTAATATACTTATAATTGGAACCACTGAAACAAGGTGGAGGAGGGTAAAAAGAGAAGACATAATGGCCAAATGTTTGTCCAACTGTGATGAAAAGTATAAACTCATGGATCTTAGAAACTAAAAGAATCCTAAGAAGGAAAAGCATACAGAAAATCACACCAACACACATTGTAACTGAATTTTAGAAAACCAGTTTTGATAAAGAGAAAAATCCTAATAGCGGCCAGAAGAGAGAAAAAGACACTATCTCAACAGAAACTTCTTGTCAGAAACTACACAAACTGAATGACAATCCTCCAAGTGTTGAAAGAAAAAAAAAAAAACCTGTCAATCTAGAATTCTATATCCAGATTTTTGATTTTTTAAAAATTAAGGTAAATAAACACTTCTCCAGACAAACAAAAGAGGTAAAATTCGTTGTCAGCAAACTAACTATAAGAAATATTAAAGGAAGTTATTCAGGCAGAAGGAAAATGATGCCAGATGGAAACTTGTATCTTCATATAGGAATAAAAAATGCCAGAAATGATAAATATATGGATACATGAAAAATACTTAATTTTCTTAGTTTTAAAGTCTCTTTAACAGATAATTGACTGCTTAAAGCAAAATAGAAATAATGTACTGTTGACTCTATAACATATATAGAAGTAAAGTATATGATAAGGACACTGTAACTTATCACAGTTGTGTTAAGCAGCTTCTAAGATGCTCCCCAACAGTCTCTGCATTCTACTGTTCAACTCTAATATAGTCTCATCCTCCATGGAATAGGGCCAAACTCTGTAAAGAATATGGAGAACTGACAATGTATGGCTTCTAAGCCTAGGTCAGAAAGATATTGGAGCTTCCAACTTGCTCTTTCTTGTATTGCTCCTCTGAGAAAACCCAGCTACCACGTCCTGAGGATGCTCACCATCTACAGAGAGTTTACTCGGAGAGAAACTGAAGTCTCCAGCCAAGACCCAGCATCAACTTCCCATTTAGGTGAGTGAGCCATCTTGGAAGCAAAGTCTCCAGCACCAGTAAAGTGTTTAGATGACTGCAACCCCTTTCAACATCTTGACTGCAACCTCATGAGAGACCCTTAGCCAGAACCACCCAGCTAAACCCATCCAGATTGCACAGAAACTGTGGGAGATCATAAATGTTTATTGCTGTTTTAAGCTTCTAAGTTTGGGGGTATTTTGTTATTCAGCAATAGGTAACTAACACAACAGTCTACCCACCAGATGACAAATCATTTCCGACATAGTAAAAGAAACCTTCAACAATATACTTCTATTTCGCCTCCTGTCCACATATACTACTTTCTTTCTGTGTTTTATTGTGATTCCTTCCTAGTGCAGTTTGGCAAGAAAAAGGAACAGAATACATAGAGATTGGAAAGGAAAGTGTTTTTATTTGCAGATGACATGATAATCCACATTAAAAAAAAAACAAAAACTGAAGAATTACGCTACTGGAACTAATAAGTAAGTTTAACAAGGCTGCAGGATACAAGGTCAATATTCAGAACTTCATTATATTTCTATATAGTCACAATTGACAATTGGGATTTTATATTAATTTAATAATACTATTTTTATGGCACTTAACTTGATGGTGGTAAAATGTGAACATTTTAGAGATAAATGTCATAAAATATGTATACAATCTGTATACTCAAAAGCACAAAATGTACTGAAAGAAATTAGATAAAACCTCAATAAATGGAGATATAAACCATGTTCACAGATTGGGAGACTAATTGTTAAAATATCAAATGTCCCCAAACTGATTCCATGTTTATCAAAATCCCAGTAGCTCTTTGGTAAAAATTGACAAATCAACTCAAGAATTTATATATCAGTCCAAATGTTCATAAACTTTGCAACAATGTTAGAAAAGAACAAAATTGGAGAACATATAGTATCTGATCTCTAGTGTTTTGTAAAGCTATAGTTATTAAATAGCATGACATTGGCATAGAGAGACATATAGAAAAATAGAAACAAACAATAGTCCCAGAATAGATAGATACACATGTAGTCAATTTATTTTTGACAAAGTTTTCAAGATAATTCATTGTAGGAAAGGATAGTCTTTGCAATAGATGCAAAAGGTACTGGAACAATTTGATAGCCATCTGGGCCTTAACCCTTGCCATACATCCTATAAAAATTAGCTTTAAATGGACTGTACACTATAAAATTATAGAAGAAAGCATAGGCAAATATCTTTGTAACCTGGATTAGGCAGATGCTTCTTAGATAGGGCACAAAACGTATGAACCGTAGGAAAAATAAATGGTAAAAAAAAGAATTAATTGAAATTAAAAACGTTTGTTTTTAAAATACACTGTTAAGAAGAGGAAAAGGCAAACTACAGATAGAAAATATTGGCAAAGTATACATCTGATGAAGGGCTTGTTTCTATAATATAAAAAGAATTCTTGCAACTCAATAAGAAGAAGTTAAACATCTGATAACAAAAATAGGTGAAAGATTTTTAGGCACTCTGCCAAATGAATTATGTGAATGGTAAACAGCATATGAAAAGATGGTCAACATTATTAGTTATTAAGGGAATGCAAATGAATGAATACATAAATCGTACATTTATATGTAAAATTTTACTCAGCAATAAAAAGTAAAGAACTATTGAGAGATGCAACAATGTTGATGAGTGTCAAAATCATGTCCTAAGTGAAAGAAGGTATTCTCACAATACCGCAAAATGTATGATTCCTTTTATCTGAGGTTCTACAAAAGACAGAACTCTAATGATAAGAAGAAGATTATTGGTTACCAGGGGCAAAGGGTGGAGAGAAGGGATTGATGGCAAAGGATTGGAATGATCGAGATGTTTTATATCTTGATTTTGTAGTGGTTACACGACTATATTCATTTGCCAAAACTCATCAAATTGTATACTGCAAATTGATGAATTTTGTTGAATGTAAATTATACCTCAGTGGAACTAATTACAACAATTCAGGGGAGAGGTCTGGGATAGAGACATAAATTTGGGACTCATGAGCATATAAAATTTAAAGCTATGAAACTAGATGATGTCATTGAGAAAAATTGTGTGTGTGTGTGTGTGAGTGTGTACGTATAGTCAAAAGATTAAGTCCCAACATATCCCAATGTTTAGAAAACAGGGAAATGAAAAGGAAATAGCAAATGTGACTCAGAATGAGTAGCCAGTGAAGAAAACCAATTATGTGTGGTATCCTGGAGGCAAACTGATAAAAGTGTTTCAAGAAGGAGTGAATGTGTCAAATGCTGTCGATGCATTAAAAATATGAGGAATGTTTTCCCCCAAGATGTCAGATTGCAGGCAGTGTTTGCATGCTTCTCCCACCTGGTGACAAAATAGTGTGTACGTAGTCACACTGTGAGCTTTTTTTTTCCAAGAAGCAATGCAGGAACTTAACAGGAAAACTGAAATCTACAGATTATTTGAAAGAAGTGGCAGGCTGCAGCCTACACCATGCGTCAGGCAAGAAACTGTAAGTCCCCAGAGTGTGTGAGGGGGAGAGACTGCCTCTAGGTTACACAGCCCCACTAGGCAAGCTGGAAATCCAGGCCACAGGGGAAGGCCTTAATCCTATCCAGTACTATAACTGATTTAGGAGGGTGAGGAATATAAAAGTAGGAGTGGCAGCAGGAAGAGCCTTGTGTGCATTCCCAGTCTCCAGTGTGGACCAAGGGAAGCCATTACCTATTCTGACTCACATGGGACCTTGCAGAAGTCTGCCAACTGACTCAGGCTGTGGTCTCAAGTTGGAAGAGGCTCCCAACTGAACTTTGTGATATAACTTTGAGTAGGGAAGAACTCCTTCTGCCAGAACTGGGGGGTAAGTGGGAAGTATGCTGCAATCATGAGCATAGGAGCTGGGCACCCCAGTTGTGCAGGTGCACTTTACATGCATGGCTTGAAAGCTGTGGTTGTTATCCCTGCAGAAGGTATATGGCCTGGGGGAGTTTTGAATTCTGTGCTCAGATGGCCTGGAACTTAGGGTCGCTGCTGCTAGTGGTAAGCTGCGGGTGTGAGATCTGCCTTGCCAAGTGTGTGGGAGCTGGGTGGGACTTACCACTGCCTGCTACTCCACATTTCCTGCAGTACACTTCTGTTCAACAGAGGCAGCTGTGCTCCTCTTTGGAACATTACCCCAGTGGCCAGAGAACTGTCTCCTGACTCCTACAGGGGTTGCTGCTTGCTCTGCACATGGAGAGTCAGAGCAAAGACCTGCCTAACTCAGCCCCCAGCTGGCTTTGCCCCTCTACCTGCCTGATAGCTTAACACAAAGGGCAGAAACTTTTCAGAGCTTTATGCCCATCACCTGAGAAACCAGAGTACCTCTCCTGGGTAACATAAAGCAAGCACAAATCCCACTGCTACTACCATAGCTGGTGCTCTTTTGCAAGTGCCACATTTTGGCTGGAGGCCAACTGACGCAGTCCATTACAGCATCTCCAAGTTGAATAACACCACACCCAGGAAGGAGAAAACTTGTGTGTGACTTCAGCTGTCACTATTGCCTGCATAACCCTGGCTAACCAAGAGGTCCTAAGTCTGTACATGTGACCAGTTCATTACTACTACAACCAGCATTTGAGAAAGCCAACACACTAAGGCTATCTATAACCAAGGAATTTCAAAGGATCTACATCACTCCCTTGCCACCCCCATCAGAGCTGGTGCTACTACAGACTCCTGGGAAACCTAAAGACAGGTCACATCTCTGGATCCCTTGAAGATATTCCCCAGAACCAGCCTGGAGTGTATCAGCCCCACTGGGCAACTTGACTCAGAGGGGCAACAGGATTCACAGTAGTCTGGCCTTCAGAGGCTCCTACTCCTAGGGGAAGGGAGAGTGCAGCACATCAAGGAAACACCCTGTAGGACAAAGGAACCTGGATGGCAGGTTTGAGTCCCAAATCTTTCTGCTGGTGGGAAGTTTCTTTCAGCGGATGCACAGTTGCAATGCTGGGTTCAACGGGGAAAGTCTGCAGTTTTGCCCCAACAATCAGGAGGCCCTGGTGCCCATGAAGGATCTCGGAGAAGAGGGGTTCTTCTTCTCCTCGTCCACCGCTGCAGACACAGCTGGTGTTTTGCCCACAGGAGCTTAGCATGAGTGCACCTATACACAGCCTTTCTGTAATACTTCAGGGTGACTGCATCTCCACAGGAGGAGCACCTTCCAGGTGCAGGCTTGCATGAGAGGTAGGGTCACATTTCTTCTCTACATGGAACATCGGCATTTCTGCAGATGAAAAGAGGCACCTGTCTGATCTGAATAGCTGGAACACTGGGTCAGGAGTGTGTCTGGAAAGTGGATAACTTTCTTGCTGGCCTGGCAGGGGAGCTGAGATGGCTATGGCCTTTCCCTCTGATAAGACCTCAGTGTGTTTCACTGAGGGTGCCCCCAGCCACTTCTGTCAAGGCTGGGACTTCTGCCCACCAATGAGTGTTGCATTTACCCACCTGCTTTAGCCACAGCTGGTATTGATCTGTGGACACCTTTCCTATTGGCCCCGATCCTGAACTATTCGATCCAGTGAATAAAATACTGGGGAATAAATAAATAAATAAGTACACACCAAGGGGGAATCAAATACACTTCAAGATACCTCTGTCATTCCAACCCTATAGGAGACAGTGAACTTGCTCACTCACTGAGCACGTTGCTACTGCAACCAGCATCCGAGAAAGCCATCATACAAAGACTCTCTATAACCAAGGAACTCATGCACAGTCTCCATCCCTGAAAGCACCAAGAGTCAAATTAAGCTATAAAGTACAAACATTAAAAGTCACATCCTTAAAGGGGGAAAAGAAATTTAACAAAATACAAATAAAAAATAAGTTCAAGAATAATGAGAAGAAACTGTCTACCCAAACTAAACCCAAAGCTAGCAGAAGAAAAGAAATAATGAAGATCAGATCAGAACTTAATAAAATTGAAACAAAACACAATACAAAGGAGCAATGAAACAAAATTAGTTACTTGAAATATAAACAAAATTGATAGACCATTAGCTAGATTAACCAAGAAAAGAGAGAAGATTCAAATAAGCTCAGTTAGAAATAAAACTGGAGAAATTACAACCAACATCACAGAAATACAAAAGATCCTTTGAGACTACTATCAACACCTCTATGCACACATAAAAAACCTAGAGAAAATGGATAAATTCCTAGAAACATAAAACTCTCCTAGATTAAATCAGGAAGAAATAGAAACCCTCACTAGACCAATAACAAGCAGCAAGATTGAATCAGTAATATGAAAAATTGCCAACAACAACAAAAAATGCCCAGGGCCAGAAAGATTCACAGCGGAATTCTACCAGACATTCAAAGAAGAATCAGTACCAATCTTAATGAAACTATTCCACATGACTGAGAAAAAGAGAATCCTCCCTAAATCATTCTATGAAGCCAGCATCAACCCTGATGCCAAAACCAGGAAAGGACATAACAACAAAAAATAAAAAACTACAGACCACTATCCCTCATGAACTTAGATGAAAAATCCTCAACAAAATATGGCCTAACCAACTCCAACAGCACAACAAAAACATAATACACCATGATCATTTGGGCTTCATCCCAAGGATGGATGGTTTAAAATACACATGTAAATACATGATATATCTTATAAACAGAATTAAAAAGAAAAACCATATGATCAACTCAATAGATGCCAAAAAGTACCTGATAAAATCCAGCATTACTTTATGATGAAAGATTACAACAAATGAGGCGTAGAAGGGAATCATCTCAAACTAAAACAAGCCATAATATGAGAAACCCACAGCGAACGTCATACTGAATGAGGAAAAGTTGAAAGCATTCCCCCTCCTGAGAAATGGAACAAGACAAGGATGCCCACTTTCACCACTTCTATTCAACCATTCAACCTAGTATTGAAAGTCCTAGTCAGAGCAATCAGGCAAGAGAAAGAAGTAAAGAGCATCTACATTAGAAAAGAGGAAGTCAAACTATCACTGTTCACCTATGATATGATTGTATACCTAGAAAACCTAAAAAACTTCTGCCAAAGACTCCTAGAATTGATAAACAAATTCAGTAAAGCCTCAGGTTACAAAATCAGTGTACACAAATCAGTAGCACTGTTAAACATGAACAATGACCAAGCTGAGAATCAAATCAAGAACTCAATGCCTTTTACAACAGCTGCAAAAACGAACAAACAAACAAACAAACAAAAACCCAAGAATGTACTTAACCAAAAAGGTGAAAGATCTTTACAAGGAGAAGTACAAAACAATGTGGAAAGTAATCATAGTTGACACAAAGAAGTGTAAATACATTCCACACTTATGAATTGGAAGACTCAATATCATGAAAATGACCATACTGCTCATAGCAATCTACTGATTCAATACAATTCACATCAAAATACCAACATCATTTTTCACAGAATTAGAAAAAGTCCAAAAATTCATATGGAATCAAAAAAGAGTCTGAATAGCCAAAGCAATTCTAAACAGAAGGAACAAATCTGGAGGCATTGTATTACTGGACTTCAAGTTATACTGCAAAGTTACAGTTACCAAAACGGTATGGTACTTGTATGAAAATAAGCACATAGACCAATGGACAAGAATAGAGAACCCAGAAACAAGGCTAAAAACTTACAACCAACTGATCTTCAACAAAGCATACAAAAACATAAACTGGGAAAAGGACACCTTATTTAATAAATGGGGAATGGGAATAAATGGTGCTGGGAAAACTGGCTAGCTACATGGAGAAGAATAAAACTCAATCCCTATCTCTCACTTTATACAAAAGCCAACTCAACTTAAATTTAATATGTGAAACCATAAAAATTCTAGAAGATAATATCAGAAAAACTCTTCTGGAAATTGGTTTAGGCAAAGAATTTATGACTAAAACTCCAAAGTGAATGCAACAAAAACAAAACTAAATAAGTGAAACTTGATTAAATTAAAAAGCTTCTGCACAGCAAAAGCAATAATAATCAGAGTAAACAGAAAACTCATAGAGTGGGGGAAAATATTTGCAAACCATGTGACAAAGAACTAGTATCCAGAATCTAAAAGGAACTCAAACTAACCAGCAAGAAAAAAACAAATTATCCCACCAAATGATCAAATGACATGAGTAGGCATTTCTCAAAAGATATGCAAATGGCCAAAAAACATGACAAAATGCTCAACATTACTAATCATCAGGGAAATGAAAATTAAAACCACAATATCACATTACTTCTGCAGAATGACCATTATTAAAAAGTCAAAAAATAATAGATCTTGGCATGGATGTGGTGAAAGGGGAATGCTTATGCACTGCTAGTGGGAATGGAAATTAGTACAACTTCGATGGAAAACAATATGGAGATTTCTTAAAGAACTAAAAGTAGATCTACCATTCAATCTAGGAATCCTACCACTGGGTATCTACCCAAAGAAAAATAAGTCATTATGTGAAAAAGACACATGCACCTGTATGTTTATTGCAGCCCAATTTACAATTGCAAAGATACGGAACCAACTTAAGTGTCCATTGACCAATGAGTGGAAAGAGAAAATATTACACACACACACAAACACACACACACATACACACCCCCCATGGAATACTACTCAACCATAGAAAGGAATTACATAATGTGTTTGCAGTAACTTGCATGGAATTGGAGGCCATTATTCTAAACAAAATAACTAAGGAATGGAAAACCAAATACCATGTGTTCTCACTTGTTAAATGAAAGCTAAGATATGAGTATGCAAAGGCATACAGAATGATATAAGTGACTTTGGAGACTCATAAGGGGGAGGTTGGAAGGAGTATGTGTGATAAAAAAGCTACATATTGGGTACAGTGTACACTACTTATGTGACAGATGCACTAGAATCTCAGAATTCATGACTATATAATTTATTCATGTAATAAAAATCCACTTGTACCCAAAAAGGTATTTAAATAAAAATATATTAAAAATAAAAATAAGAGGACTAAGTATTTCTTGTAGAATTTAACAATCAAATATGAAAGGGATTCATATTTACTCTTGATGAGAGCAGTTTGGCTGGGGCTGCCTGGAGTTGATTCAAAAGAGAATGAGTGCCTGGAGTTGATTCAAAAGAGAATGAGTGCAGGTAAATTAGATACATTGAATATAGAAAACTCTGAATTAGGAGTTTTGTTTAAAGGGAAGGAGTGTAATGGAGTTTAAGCTGGAAGGGTAGTAAAACAATGAGAGAATTTATCATTATCATTGTTATTTAAAATGGTAGCAATGTTAGCATGTTTTTGTGCATATGGGAAAGATTTCAGCAGGAGGAGAAATATTTATGATGTGGGAAAAAAGAGGGAATTGGGAATATTTGCAGGTGTGATGTCCTTGAGCAGGAGTAGACAAGATGAAGCATTAAGCTTGCATAGGAGTGTGACAATTAATCTGTATTAACACTAAAAAAGAGTGTAAGGAGGTACATATATGATGAGATGGGTAGATGTGATGGTGATGGGAGCTTATGGGGATTCTCTTCCACTTTTATTTTCTCAGAGATTTAGGAAGCATGATTGTCAGCTGAAAATTAGGATGAGCAAAGAGGTGATGGAGGTTTGAGGTGAGATTAGAAGATATGAAACAATTATACAGGGTGGGAGTGCGAATGACTAGGGAAATATGGTTTGATTGTTCGTAGTATTAAGAGCCCACTTGTGCAGATTGGCCAGGCATTAAAAGTCAGCATGGTAGTATGTTTTTCCCCAGATTCATTCAACTGCAAGGATACAGACACAGAATAGATGGAGTGATGGCTTCCCCAGTGTTACGGTTTTGCCAGGAGAGAGTGAGAAGCTGAGAGAGAGGCAAGGGAGTTGAGAATATGTGCAAGAAAATAATTATGAAGTTGGGCTGTAGATTTAAGCTGTGAAAGGAAGTGAGTGTATAAAGAAAATGATGGACAGTGGAAAGGTGGTAGGATAAATGGATGGTAGGATCCAATAAGGTTTAAGAATGGTTAAAATCGGAGCTAAGATGGCTCACTAGACACAGCCAGGAAGAGCATCTCTTACTGAGACCAGACCATCAAGAAGACTGGCACATTCTGAGCAGATCTTTGGAAGGTAGGAATTGAGAGTGGATGGAGGGAGTATGCAAACCTTGGGACAAAGGAAGAGGAAGCTGGGAATTTTGCATAGGGCTGACAAGAACCAGGACTTGTTTCTACCCTCCACCCCCGCCAGTGGCTGTCGGGGAGGGAGTTAAATAGGCAAGGAGTGGCCCACTCTTACTGGACCTCTGGAATCCTAGCTACAGGAGACCCCATGACCCCCATGGACATTTGAAATGGCAGGGAGAGCTACTTGGAGAAGTGGCAGAGACAGGACTTCAGCCTGTGCCGAACCCAGAGGGTTTGGCATGGGAATGGTTGCAGTGGAGCATGGCCAAGGAAGCCCATCCCCCAAAGTTCACCATGCTCCTCTAGGTGACTTTGGCCTTTGTTGACTGCAGGACATGGACATAAAAGAACTGTCTTGCACGTGGACGGGGCCAGTCAGATCAGAGCACACCTGTCTGCTGACCTACCTCTTAAGGTCCCTCCCTGGCTATATCCACTTGCAGCGTAGCCTTGGATACCCAACTGGGGTTCCTCCTAGTGGCTGCCATCATAACTCCTTTCACCAAAAGGCCATGCCTAACCATTGAAGAGCTTCAGCAGATGTGCCCTCATGGAAGAGCTTCTGCTGGCATCCCCATTCAATTGTTGTTGTCAGTAGACTGGGAACATCTCAGCTCTGCCAGTGCAGCAGGTGTTTAACTTCAAGGGGCCAGAGAACAAAGGTATGGGCCTGGTCTCACCAAAAGTATCCAGAAAGGAAGCCAATTGACAGAACTCAGCTTATTCCACAGTCAAACCCTCAAGGGCATCAAAGAATATAAAAGCAAAAAGCTGTATCCAAAGCATAGCAACTTCCAGCATTAAAGGAACACAAGCTCATACAGATGAGAACCAGCACAAGAACTCTGGCAACTCAAAAAGCCAGAATGTCTTCTTACCTCCAAATGATCGCACTGGCTCCCCAGCAATGTTCTTAACCAGGCTGAAATGGCTTAAATGACAGACTTAGAATTTAGAATCTTAAAGGCAACACAGATAATCAGGATTCAGGAAAAAACTGAAGCCCAATTCAAGGAATCTAAGGAATCCAGTAAAAGTATACAAGAGACGAAAGATGAAATAGTCATTTTTAGAAAGAATCAAACTGATCTGATAGAACTGAAAAACTCATTGAAAGAATTTCATAATACAATTAGAAATAATAACAGCAAAATAGGCCAAACTGAGGAAAGAATCTGAGCTTGAAGATTAGTTCTTTGAATCAACTCAGGCAGACAAAAGTAAAAAAAAGAATAAAAGAGAATGAACAAAACCTCTGAAAAATACGGAATTATGTAAAGAGTCCCAACTTATGACTCAATGGCATACCTGAGAGAGAGAGAGAGAGAGCGAGCTAGCAACTTGAAAAATATATTTGAGGATACTGCCCACAAAAATTTCCCCAACTTCACTAGAGAGGTCCACATTCAAATTCAGAAAATTGATGATGCTGTCCCACCTTCAGTACATGCTATCTCCCTGCTTTTCTGCCTCAGATCTTTCTCTGAAGCCTTAAGGTCTCTTTCAGTCCAGGGAAGGCAATTTTGAAACATGTAGGGGTTTATATTTCTGATGATAAATCCATACCAACTGGGAAAAGGAATTGGATAAATGCCTCAGTTGCTCTTCTTTGGAAGGGTGGTTCAGTTCAGCATGATTCTCCAGAAGGTACTCAGAAGGATTGAACTGCTACAGTGTATTCTGGTAACTAATACCATAGCATACACCTCAATCTCATTCTTCGTGCTCCCTCATTGTTGCTTCTTGGAATTGTCTCTCTCTCTTTTTTTTTTTTTTTAGATGGGGTTTCACTCTCGTTGCCCGGGCTAGAGTGCAATGGCACGATCTCAGCTCACTGCAAGCTCCGCCTCCCGAGTTTACGCCCTTCTCCTGCCTCAGCCTCCCGAGTAGCTGGGACTACAGGCGCCCGCCACCTCGCCCGGCTAGTTTTTTGTATTTTTTAGTAGAGACGGGTTTCTCCGTGTTAGCCAGGATGGTCTCCATCTCCTGACCTCGTGATCCGCCCGTCTCGGCTTCCTAAAGTGGGAATTGTCTCTTAAACTGACTGCATTCAAGTACTTATCTTGGAATTCACCTTGGGAAATCAAATTCAAGTATTGAGAATTCAGATTATTCAAAGGATGATCCCAGTGGATATTTAAAAGACAATGGTAATATTGGGGCAAATGAAGTAATCTAGGAGTTATAATCCGCAAGTATCAGGGAGTGCATTACTTATCACTTAGCTTAGTACCTGAAAGTAATGATTGGTAAATATTTTTTGAATAAACAATGCATAGAGCACATGCATTGTTCATGATCCTTCACCATCCCGTTCTTGTGAATTTCAGTTCCCTACTATAGGAACTCCTTGAAGAATCATTCTAATGTCCAGTGTGTGACATCTGTACCACACTGATCTGACAAATAAAAGTGGTGAGATGCAGCTAATGGCTGACTGAGACCAGAAAATACCACTAAGTAGGAAAATCAACCATGCTGCTTTGAATTTTCTATGGAAGGACAGAGCTGGATATTTACCAAAAACTGTCAAGTTGGAACCATCTTGTATAGCTTGGGGAACTGTAGCAATATACTCCAAGGCCACTCAAGTCTTCCTTACCATCCTCTTTTAATTGTGCCAGGAAACCGCTTTGTGAGTGCAATTACTTTCACAGGATGAGTAAAATGTAGGGGCTTTTCTATTGCTGCCCTTATTTTGTATGAAAGGGCTGTAAATTTAATGAAATGTAACTAAATTCATTAAGAAATACATTTACAGCTTTAATATTTATGCTCCCTCATATATACCTAAATGGTTCCTGAAAGCTAAACATGATGTAGGTAGTTGATTAACTTAAAACATTATCTGTAAATGAAACATAGCACATTTATAGAGAAAGAGTTGATTAATATCGAACAGGAAAATGAGAGGAACTGATGGAAATATTCACCAAGGAGTTACACCTGAGATGCTGAGTTTCTAAATGTAATGCCTTTTCTTATCTCTATAATGAAAATTGTCATTAGGAAGATGGCAGAAGTAGGTTGTTACTACTGGTAATGAAATAAGACATGAAACACTTGAGAGTCTGTTCATAAAATTGTATTTATCAGTAGAAGGGAAAATTGCTTCATTTATGTTTTAGAGAAAGATGCTACTGTATGTGTTAAAAACAACAGATTCTGTTATTATTATTCTAATAATTTAAAGCATACATTAAGCATAGGCTGTTTGTTTTAAATGGCTAAATATCACGAAAGGATACTTTACAGCTCAAAATTAAGTTTTATAGTTTTATAACGAACAAAATGGCATAGATCCATAAATACATAATTTGGTATATGCATCTATTTATCCATTAATTGAGAGAGAGAGAGAGAAGGAGAGAATGGTTTTGAAATATTCCGAGTACCTCTATTTGACTCACTGGAGAAAAGTTGGAAAAATTGATAAATAATAAAAAGGAAATTTAAGTCACCCATAATCCCACTTCAGAGTTCACAGCTGTGACCACAATATTATATTTTGGGGGGACAATCTGACAATTTGTATCAAAAGGTATACCTAGTTGTTGATTCAGAAAGTACTTACCTAAAAAACAAAAATAGTAACTGGATAGGTGTTAACCCAGCTGGTTCCATAAATACTATAAACTGGGTGGCTTATATACAAAAGACCATAAACTGGGTGGCTATACACAAGAGAAATTTATTTCTCACAATTTTGAAGGTCTGGAAGGTCCAAGGTCAGCG
Source organism: Mandrillus leucophaeus (assembly GCF_000951045.1). NCBI lineage: Eukaryota > Metazoa > Chordata > Mammalia > Primates > Cercopithecidae > Mandrillus > Mandrillus leucophaeus. The sequence continues at coordinate 101,837 of NW_012098721.1, read as the reverse complement.
TGCCAACAGAGTCTGTTGTCTGGTGAAGGCCTGCTTTCTGGTTCATAGTCAGCCATCCTCTTGCTGTGGTCTCACATGGTTGTACAGGCGAGGGATCTCTCTGGGATCTCTTTCATAAGGGCCCTATCCTATTCTTGAGGGCTCTGTCGTTGTTACCTAATTACCTTCCCAAAGACCTCACCTCCTCATACCATTGCCTTGGGGTTAGGATTTCAACATATAGATTTGGAAGGGACACAAACGTTCAGACCATAGAAGGTGCCTAAGGTACTTCCTGCAGTGTTGTGAATAATAAATAGTTTTAAACCTGAAATATCATATATAAAGCTATTTGTTAAATTCATTGTGGTCTAGCTATATAAGCAAACACTAAATAGTAAATAAGAATGATATTGTGGAAGAACATTTAATGACATTGAAAGACCTTCACTATATATGATTAAGTGAAAGTGGTAGTGTCTAAAATAATAAACACATTGTAACTATACACACAGTCACACACACACTCACACATTCATACACACAAACAGGCATACCTTGTAAATATTGTGAGTTTGACTCCAGACCACTGTGATGAAGCCAATATTGCAGTAAAACAAGTTACACAAATATTTTAGTTTTCCAGTGCATATAAAAATTATGCTTATACTATACTATTATCTATTAAATGTGCAATAGCATTATGTCTAAAAATAAAATGTTCAAATCTGAATTAAATTATTTTATTGCTAAAAGATGCTGATGATTATTGGAGGCTTGAATGAGTTATAGTCTTTTTGTTGATGAAGAGTCTTGCCTCAGTGTTGATAGCTGCTGATTGATCAGGTTGGTGGCTGCTGAAAGGTGGGGTGGCTTTGGCATTTCTTAAAATAACAATAAAGTATGCTGCATTGATTGACTCTTCCTTTCACTAAAGATTTCTGTGTAGCACACAATGCTGTTTGGTAGCATTTTACTCACAGTAGAACTTCTTTTAAAATTGGAGTCAATCCTCTTAAACCCTGCTACTGCTTTATCAATGAATTTATGTGCTATTCTAAATCCTTTCTCGTCATTTTCACAATGCTCATGGCATCTTCACCAGGAGTATATTCTATTCAAGAAATCATTTTCTTTGCTCATCTATAAAAAGCAACTCATCCATTCAAGTTTTATCATGAGATTGCAGCAATTCAGCCACATCTTCAGACCCCACTTCTAATTCAGTTCTCTAGTGGTATTTGTACCACTACTTCATCTACTTCCTCCACTGAAGTTTTGAACCCCTCAAAGTCATCCAAAAGGGTTGGAATCAACTCCTTCCAAACTCCTTTTAATGTTGATATTAATATTTTGACCGCCTCCCATGAATCACAGATGTTCTTAATGGCATCTAGAATGGTGAATCCCTTCCAGAAGATTACTTTCAATTTACTATGTCCATATCCATCAGAATGATCATTATTTATGACAGCTATAGTCTTACAACATGTATTTTTTTAAATAATAAGGTTTGAAAGTAAAAGTTTCTCCTTGATCCATGGACTGCAGAATGGATATTGTGTTAGCAGGCATGAAAACAACGTTAATGTATTGTACAGCTTCATCAGAGCACTTGTAACCAGGTGCATTGTCAGAGAGCAGTAATATTTTAAAACCTTTCATTTTTTTCTGAGCAGTAGGTCTCAACAGCGGGCTTAAAATATTCAGTAAACCATGCTGTCAACAAATGTGCTGTCATCTAGGCTTTGTTTTGACATTTCTAGTGCACAGACAGAGTAGATTTAGCATAATACTTAAGGGTTCTTAGAATTTTTGTAATGGTCAATGAGCATTGATTCCAACTTAAAGTCACCAGATGCATTAGTTCCTAACAAGGGAGTCAGCCTATCCTTTTAAGGTTTGAAGTCAGACATTGACTTCTCTCCAGCTATGAAAGTCCTAGACGACATCTTCTTCCAAAATAAGGCTATTTCATCTACATTGAAAATGTGTTGTTTAGTATAGCTACCTTCATCAATGATCTCAGCTAGATCTTCTAAATAATTTGCTGCAGCTTCTACATCAGCAGTTGCTACTTCTCCTTATACTTTTATGAGATGGCTTCTTTTCTTAAGCCTCATGTACTAACCTCTGCTAGCTTCCAACTTTTCTTCTGCAGCGTCCTCACCTCTTTCTGCTTTGATAGAGAAAGAAAGTGAGGGTGTTGCTCTGGATCAGGCTTTGACTTGAGGGAATGTGGCTAATTTAATCTTCTATCCAGACTTCTCAAACTTTCTCTATTATCAGCAATAAGGTTGTTTTGCTTTTTTATCATTCATATATTCACTGGAGTAGTACAGCTTTCAGCCTGTCTTGGTTTTCGACATGCCTTCTTCACAAAACTTAGTCATTTCTGACTTTTGATTTAAAGCGAGAGAAATGCAATTCTTCCTTTCAGTTGAACACGTTTAGGCCATTGTAGGGTTATTAATTGGCCTAATTTCAATATTGCTGTTTTTCAGAGAATAGGGAGGCCCAAGGATAGGGGGAGAGATTTGGGAATGACTGGTTGGTCCATGGGGCAATAAGAACACACAACATTTATTAAGTTTGCTGTCTTATGTGGGCATGGTTCATGGTGCCCGCAAACAATTACGATAGTATATCAAAGGTTACTGATGACAGATCACCAGGACAGATATGATAATAATGAAAATGTTTGAAATACTGAATTACTACAATGTGACACAAAGTGAGCATATGCTGTTGGAAAATGGCGCCAAGAGATTTGCTTGATGCAGAGTTGCTACAAACCTTGAATTTTAGAAAAGCACAATATCTGCAAAGTGCAATAAAGTACAGTAAAATGAAACACATTATGCCTTTATATGTGTATACTCATATACACAATTTTGTGCATGTATCTGTGTGGAGAAAATATTATAGGTATACCCATATTTTCATGGTGATTATGTTTGGGGGGAGAGTTTACATTTTGCTATCTGTATTTTTAAAACTTTTCTATAATAAGCAAGGTTATTTTTAAAAAGTCAACAATTATGGGTAAATAAAAGCACACACATAACTTAAACCTTTAAATGGAACTATTATGTTATGGAACCTTGAGAGAAAACCACATTCATCAAAGATTTGTTACCTTCACTTTACAAAAAGTATTAAATATAAAAAGTATAATATCTGAATATCCCCATATTATTTCTACCCAGAAATCATAAGAATAAACCTGGAGCTAGGCTAAGACCTCAGAAAAGGAGGAATAGAGATAAATAAGCAAAATTTAATTAATGGTGGTTAAAGTCAGAACCAATCTCTTATCCTTTTCCTAGAGAATTGATAGAAAGTGATTCACTTTCTAAATGGATCCCCAGAGGTGTGGATGGCTCTGGCTGTCTGTCCATCCCATTATTCTTCCCTAGAAAGTCTGTGATAGAAGCCGAGAAAATAGGAACGTGGCTGGTGAAGCTGCAAACATATTAATATTCTGCAGATGTTATTCTAGCAAGATTTGTTTTTCTTTAACAAGTTATAAGCTCCTCTTTTAAAAGTAGAAGGATTGAATCTAATAGTCAAAACTTACCATAAAATAATTATATAATCCCCTTCTCACCTTTTAATTAAAATACACGTAAATGAATATTTTATGGGAGAAAAGGAGATCAGGGAAGTAATGGAGGGAGTTATAGGTGGTGAAAGCAACAGGGGCTTTGACTCACCAGAAGGGCATGTTGATCCCTGAGGTGAGGGAGACAGAGTACCAGAAAATGAGAGAGTACAGAATGTGTTGGCAAGCTAGACAGTAGCAAACCAGGCAGTAACAATTTTGGGCTTCGAGGACGGTGCCATTTCTGCCACAACTGCCTGACTGTTGTGGCACTCGAGCGACCATCGACAATGCTTAAACAAGTAGCATGGCTGTGTTCCAGTAAAACTTACAAAAATGGGTGGCAGGCTGGATTTCACCTGCTGGTGTCATTCGCTGAGTCCCGGTCTAGGCTTAAAAAAGTAATGGAGAAAATGTTAATAATTCAGAATAAACCAAAAAGTGCATTGTATCTATAATCTTTGCAGTAAGAATAGCACACAAAATTGAGAAAATATTCTCTTAGTGTCGGAAAATATTCTTTTATTTAGCAAAAGGGTTGCTCACGTCATTGACAAATGAGTGAAGTGCCACAGTCCATCTATACTGGTGCCGTTTCTCTCCCACATGCTTTCTGCTTCCACAACGCTGAGATCTCTGATTACCATGCAGAGATTGGTGAGATGAGTTGTTTTCTAAAATTGAATTTTCAAAATATTCTCCAGGGTAACTCTTTTTCTTACTGTACAGACCATGTCTCAGGTTCTGTTGTTGAAGAGGTAAAATTTCATTTCTGGTGGGCCAGCTCACTATCTCTAGGTTTGTTTTATTTTTTATTTGACAAATAAAAATTATATATATTTCCTGTATACAAAATGTTTTGAAATATACTCTAGGTGTTTCTTAAATATATAAGAAGTGGTGAGAGTATTCTGGGGACAGAATTTCTCATAGGAAGAGTCATCTTTTATTTCAATAAATCACTTTAAGGAGCTACTTGGGTGTGAAAAGATGGAGCTCAGGGGTTGGTCTGGAAGGGAGAATAGATAAAAGACTGACAGAATTGGGCCGGGCGCGGTGGCTCACGCCTGTAATCCCAGCACTTTAGGAGGCCGAGGTGGGCGGATCACGAGGTCAGGAGATCGAGATCATCTTGGCTAACACGGTGAAACCTCGTCTCTACTAAAAATACAAAAAATTAGCCAGGCATGGTGGCGGGCGCCTGTAGTCCCAGGTAATCCTGAGGCTGAGGCAGGAGAATGGCGTGAACCCAGGAGGCGGAGCTTGCAGTGAGCCAAGATCGTGCCACTGTACTCCAGCCTGGGCAGCACAGCGAGACTCCGTCTCAAAAAAAAAAAAAAAATGACAGAATTGCTTTGAATGAGAAAATGAGACGATGTGACTGCTATCCAGCAACTGCTCTTCTAGACACTGGATATAAAGTGGGGAGCTTAGAAGGGGGTCTTGCTTTTAAGCAGCTTCTATTTAGTTTAACTGGAATGAGAATGAAGAACAGCTGCAGCTACAGAGACCAAGAGAGAACTCAGCAGAGGAAGGATATGATAGCAAGAGATGAATAAGATAAATTTAAATTCTACAAGGGTCATGTGGAAGTAGAGGTAGGGGAAAGGGATATGAAGGATAGCACATTTCCTCACTTGTATGGCATAGGTGCTTGGGCTAATTTTTAAACAAAAAAGGGTGATTTCAGAACATTAGAGAACATAGAGCCAGCTGACCTTGGGTTACTTATATTAACCCCAGACAGCCACTATTTTTTTTTTGTAGTCTTTCTCTTTATTCCCCCTTCTCCCCCACCAAATGGCATAGTATCAAAAGATCTGTGAGATCTTGATTTAGTTAATGTTGGTAAGATGCCACTAGTGATGATTATGTTACATGTGCATATGACTGAAATGAGATACTCCTGCCTGGGACCACGCTTATCTGATTTAGTGCCACTTTTACACGAATGCTTTAGAAACGAGATAGGACAGTGATACAGCCTTCTACAACATCATCCTCCGCCTCCCATTTTGCAGTTGGGCCAACATATAAGCTTGCTTCCTGGAGGCTCGAACTTCAGTTCTTCACGTTGTAAGCAACACTGTGCAGTGAAATTTCTTCCTGAAGGAAATGTTTACACCTGCCTACTTAAAATCTGCACAATGTGTGAAACAATGGAGCAGCGTGTCAGCTGTGTTTTGGGATTATCTATAGCTAAATCCCAGAAAACTGTGTTAATTCTTTATTGCCTAAAGTGCCCCACTAAATGTTTTTATTTCTTCATCTTAAAGAAAAATAGAATGCTACCGTGTGGAATCTAAAGTTCAGAACAACATATACATATAGTAGAAACTGTAGGCTGAAAAATAACACAAAAAAGAAATAATTGGTCATTTTCCTTGGCTTCAATGGATAAACAGTAGCATAAAAGCGAATTATTAGGAAGTCTAATTTCAACTTAAATGGTGACCTTAGTAACTGCCTACCAGATATGGCTTTGTTTCCAGGTTGAATTTATGTTTTGAATTTCTCTAGCTTCATGTAAGTACTAATCATAAACAAATAAAATGCAATTTGAATTATTTGAATAGCACATCTCTTTTCTTAACTCTTTGCACACAGTTAGGAGGGTTCATACCACAAGTGACTTCTGGAAATAATAGGGGCAGAAATAGTAATTATTTTTATGATGTGCATTTTTTTCTCCAAGAATGCACTTCAGTAAAATAGTCACTAGATGTCACCGTTGCAACACACAGATGGAAGCAAATACATTTGTGTCAGAGAGGGGAACTGAATGGATATTGAGTATGACAGCTTCAGCAACACATCTGTTTAAAAGGTAAATTCAAGTCAAAGTGACTTCTTAATGCAATCCAATTAAAGTTCTTCTTCTATAGCTTAAGTAATTTAAAATTGGGTAGGTGTGTTTTGGGAGTTCTTATTTAGGTAATTATTAGTATATTTTTATTCATCTATCTTCCTAAGAATTTAGGTTACAAAACCTAAATACTGTCTTTTGGTTTCTATTATATCTATTGAAAAACTTTTTTTTTTTTTTAAAACATGAGGTCTCACTATGTTGCTGAGGCTAGAGTTGGACTCCTGGATGTAAGCAATTCTTCTGCTTCAGCTTCCTTAGTAGCTGGACTATAGGCCCATGCCACTGCACCTGGCTCATATCTATTTTTAGGACTTAAAAAAAGGTATATTTTGCCATGCTTTCCTGTCTCTGTGCCTTTATGGCATCGCTAAAACTGCTAAAGATCACACGGAATTGCCCACCCCACCATTCCCCCGTGTTTGTGTATTTTGTAAGTCTTGGATTTTTCAGAATTTACTCTCAGAGTAAATTGGTCTAACCTAAAGAATGGTAGGGTCCCTTGGGAGCAGGAACAATCATTTATCTTTTTTCAGCGATCTGCAGTCTAGAGGGTGGGCAACAGTAAACCATTAAGGGGAGATTTCTGTGAAGGTTTATGTGGCCAAGGAAGAAATGTGGCACTTTCATTCTTATTTGCAACCTCCCTGCACACTCTCAGTTGTTCTTTAAGCAGCACTGATTCCCTGTCATGATAGGAGTATCTTGCACTCTCCTGAGGGCCTGATGTAGTCATTGACTCCTTGTTTCTCTAACTTGCACATTCACAAGCAATGTTTCAGGCTGTATTCTATAGTCGTTAGCACCTTGGCACTGTAATAGGACAGGCCTGGGCTCTCTCCAGATTATGCCACTTGGTGTGAACTTAGTATCTCTGGCCATTGCTTTTCCCTTTTATAAAAAGGTATTATCATTTCCATCTGGCAGGGTTTTTTTTTTTTTTTTTTGGTGAAGATTAAATGAGGTAAGATATACAAAGTGCTCAGTACAGTATTTTTTAACTTAAAAACAATATAAAAAGAATATTGCTAATATTACGTAAACCTGCAAAGACTGATGTTTGTTTCAACAGTTTTGAGACAGAATTTAAGAGTGATCATGAGATAGTTTCTTTCCCTTTAGCAAGTGAATCCGGAGTAATTGTAAAGAATTTTTGTGGTAAATATTTAAAATAATCCCCTGCAATTATTAAGAAGCCTGCTTTTTAATATTCATTCTAGATTTGGTGTTCAAAAGGTTTACAGTCCATGACCTGTGGGCTTTTATGATCTACTATAGATGAAGCATTTTGACAAATATAAAGAAAATGCATTCAGTTGTCAATTCTAGAAACAAATGTACGCAAAGTATAGGATTACCTAGCAGCATCTGGAATATACTGGGCACTCAGTAAATGCTAATGGATGTAATTAAATTAATATATTTTGAAGTAAAGAAATAGTGTATATTATTATAAACTATTGACCAGATACTCATTGTCAATCCATATCTCTTCAGGGTAAACTCCCTGTATTATTTCCGTGAAGTCTGTTTTTCTGTTGCTGGGTTGGGGAGTCGTGAAGTACAGAATTGGATAGCATAGGTAACCTCTTCTGCATCATATTGGATGGCCATGCTATTCTGAGTACATGATTTTTAGGAGCTGGTATTAACATAGCTTGTCAACAAAATGCTGATGTTGATCAGATTTAATATTGAATATAAAACTAAAATATCATCCCATTCTTGTTCAAATAATGGATATTTACAAATATAGAATCATAAATGAATTGTTGTTAATGCATCTGTTCTTCAGTCATTGAGATGAAATATGAAAAGTTTTCTTTTTCTCAAGCCACTGCTTTTAAATGTATTCTGTCCAATTTCTCTTCTTATCCTTAAATAACATCTCAGGCAAATCTCATAACAACCAGTTCATTTATAGTTATTAGAACTCATTCCAGTACAGTTTAAAATTTCCAAAATTCCACATTGGTGGTTCTCAAACTTTAGTGTGTATCAAAATCACCTGAGATTGGGGTGCTTTTTAAAAATACAAATTATTGGGTGCTAGCCGCAGAGTTTTTTATTCAGGTCTGTGGAAAGACCTGAGAATATGTTTCTAATAAGTTCCTAGGTGATGCTGTTGCTGCTTTCTGGAATCAACATTTAAGAAGCACTGCTGCAACCAAAAAAGAGCTCGTATAGCCAAGACAATCCTAAGCAAAAATAACAAAGCTGGAGGCATCATGCTACCCAACTTCAAATGATACTACAAGGCTACAGTAACCAAAACAGCATGGTACTGATACAAAAACAGGCACATAGACAAATGGAACAAAATAGAGGACTCAGAAATAAGACTGCACAACTACAACCATCTGATCTTTCACAAATCTGACAAAAATAAACAACGGGGAAGGAGTCCTTATTTAATAAATGGTGCTGGAAGAACTGGCAACTGGCTAGCTACATGGAGAAAATTGAAAGTGAACTCCTTCCTTACACTTTATACAAAAACTAACTCAAGATAGATTAGACTTAAATGTAAAACTCAAAACTATAAAAACCCTAGAAGACAATCTCGGCTATGCTATTCGGAATATAGGCACAGACAAAGGTTTCTTGATGAAATCACCAAAAACAAGTGCAACAAAAGGAAAAATTGACAAATGGGATCTAATTAAAGAGCTTCTGTACAGCAAAAGAAACTATTATCAGAGTGAACAGGCAACCTACAGAATGGGAGAAGATTTTTGCAATCTATCCACCTGACAAAGGTCTATTATCCATAATCTACAGGGAACTTAAAATTTACAAGAAAAAACAACCCCGTTAAAAAGTGGGCAAAGGACATGAACAGACACTACTCAAAAGAAGACGTGCATGCAGCCAACAAACATATGAAAAAAAGCTCAACATCACTGATCATTAGAGCAATGCAAATCAAAACCACAATCAGATACCATCTCACTCCAGTCAGAATGATGATTATCAAAAAGTCAAGAAGCCAGTGCTGACGAGGTTGCAGAGAAATAGGAAAGCTTTTACATTGTCGTTGGGAATGTAAATTAGTTCAACCATTGTGGAAGATGGTGTGGCGATTCCTCAAAGATCTAGAACCAGAAATACCATTTAACCCAGCAATCTCATTACTGGGTATATAACCAAAAGAATATAAATCATTCTATTTTAAAGATACATGCACATGTGTATTCATTACAGCACTATTCACAAGAGCAAAGATATAGAATTAACCCAAATGCCCATTAATGATAGAGTGGATAAAGAAAATGTGTATGTATACATCACAGAATACTATGCAGCCATTAAAAGGAACAAGGTCATGTCCTTTGTGGGACATGGATGGAGCTGGAAGTCATTGTGCTCAGCAAACTAATGCAGGAACAGAAAACCAAACACCACATATTCTCACTTATAAGTGGGAGCTGAACAATGAGAACACAGGGAGGGCAATAACACACACTGGGGCCTCTCAGGGGTATGGTGGGGGTAAGGACAGCATTAGGAAAAAAAGCTAATGCATGCTGGGCTTAATATCTAGGTGACGGGTTGATAGGTACAGCAAACCACCATGGCACATGTTTGCCTTTGTAACCTGCACATTCTGCACATGTACCTGGAACTTAAAATAAAAATAAAAATTAAAAAATAAACAAAACAAACAACAAAAAAAAGAAGCACTGCTGCGTACATTCTATCCTGTCTTTTCTAGGCTCTAGTGCTCTAGCACTCAGTTGTGTTAGAGTGGAGAGGAAGGAGAGGGAAAGGGAAATGTCTCTTCACTTCGCTGGCTATTGTCGTGGTCCTCTCTTGGATGGCTGCTTCTCTCTGGCATCATAACTATCAGCTGTTGATGTCTTCTGACCCTACAGTATCCACATGCTGACTCTCTTGGGATGTCACACATGTGTATTCTTTAAAGGGCTCTGAGGAGTGTGTGTCTTCCCACTACACAATTTCCTAATGGGTTAGATTCTGCTCTGGTTGAGTCCCTTCCATGTTTACCTTTGTTCTCACCATTGGTAGTCCACCCCATTCCCTTGCTGGTGTGTCTTCCTCTAAGCCAGTCTCCACATGGCTGCCAGGGTAGTTTTTTAAGACCCTAAATTGTATCATATTCTGTATGCCTCTCTCACTCTTATTTCCCCTCCTTAGTCCTTGCTTAACACCTTTCAGACGAGATTGGGCACATTCAGGGTGGTGTGGCCATACACACACCTTTCAATAACTTCATAAAATATTACCTCCTTAACATGGCCCCGAGGGTCCTGGATGATTTAACCTTTGTCACTGTTAACATTTATTGTACTGCCTTCTGGACTTTTTCATACTATTCGTTTATATTCAGTATTAACAATATTAAAAAATATACACAAAATTTTTGTGTAAGCAAATGTATACATATAACAATAATATTGTTATATGTATACATATAATAATATTGTTATATGTATACATTTGCTTACACAAAAATTTTGTGTATATTTTTATACACAAACATAAATGCTTATATGCACATATACACACAAACATACACACATTTACACAATTTTGCTTTTATAAACACAGGCTTGTTCTATACATATTTTTCTGAATCTTTCTTTTTCTTCTAACAGTTTTATTTAGGAGAGCTTTCCCTGTTGGAACACATAATAGTGATTTTCAAACTTTTATGGATAAGAACAAGTGGAGGCTCTAATGAAAAATTTATGTCCAATGAATTCAGTAGGTCTGGGATGAGGCTCAGGGTATCTGCTTGTTTAACAAAATGCTAGTCAGCCTTAAAAAAGGAGCATCTGCAATGTGCCACATCATGGATGGACCTGGAGGGCATTATGCTAAGTTAAATAAACCAGACACAGAAAGACAAATATACCGTGATCTCACTTATATGCAGAATGTAAAAATAAAAGATCATATATATAGGGGAGAATAAAACAGTAGTTACCAGGGCTAGGGTGGAGTAGGGGGAGAAAATGGGGAAATGTAGGTCAAAGGATATAAAGTAGCAAATATGGATAAACAATGCACAACATCAGGACAATAGTTAATTAAAGTGTACTGTATTCAGGATTTTTGCTAAATGAGTAGATTACAGATGCTCTTTTGATGAGGGGATGAGTAACTATGTGAGACAATGGATGTTAACGTTTATTCCACTGTAGTAACTATTTTACTATTGTTAACAAAAAGGCATCTGAGACAGGTCTCAATCAATTTGGAAAATTTATTTTGCCAAGGTTAAGGATGTGCCTGTGACACAGTCTCAAGAGGTCCTGACGACATATGTCCAGGGTGGTTGGGGGACAGCTTGGTTTTATACATTTTAGGGAGTCATGAGACATCAATTAATATATGTAATATGTATGCTGGTTCAGTCTGGAAAGGCAGGACAATTTGAAGCAGGGAGGGGGCTTCCAAGTCATAGGTAGATAAGAGACAAATGGTTGCATTCTTTTAAGTAGTTTCTGATTATCTCTTTGCAGAATGCACAATTTATGGGAATAGTCACTTTTGCCTTAGTCTGGCTTAGTGACACAATAGGGCAAAGGAAGCAATCAAATTTGCGTTTGTCTCACATGATCAGAGGGATGACTTTGAGTTTGTCCTTAACCTTGGCAAAATAAACATTCTAAATTGGTTGGGACCTGCCTCAGATGCCTTTTGGTTTACACTTTATATATAGTTTGTAACATTATGTTATATACCTTAAATATACACAATAAAATTTATTTATTTTAAAAAACCCAATGATTTTGGTGTAGATGATCACTGGATCATAGAGAAATACTAATAGAAATTTTTCTCGTTCTTTCTATGACTGTGCTTCAGTAGCATAAATGTTACATGATTTATCCATTTTTTTATTCAACTTTTATTTTAAGTTCAGGGGTATATGTGTAGGATGTGAATGTTTGTTACATAAGTAAATCTGTGCCATGCACATATGCGCCCATCATCCCATCACCTACATATTAAGCACAATATCCATTAGCTATTCTTCCTGATGCTCTCCTCCTCCAATTCCCCAACAGGCCCCAGTGTGTGTTGTACACCACTGTGTGTCCATGTGTTCTCATCATTCAACTCCCACTTAGAAGTGAGAACATGCAGTGTTTGTTTTTTTGTTCCTGCATTAGTTTACTGAGGATAATGACACCTAGCTCCATCCATGCCCCTGCAAATGACAAGATCTTTCTTTTTTATGACTGCATAGTATTCCATGGTGTATATATACCACATTTTCTTTTTCTTTTTTTTATATACCACATTTTCTTTGTCCAGTCTATCACTGATGGGCATTTAGGTTGATTCTATGCCTTTGCTATTATGAATAGTGCTGCAATGAACATATGTGTGCATGTATCTTTATAATAGAATGATTTATTATATACCCAGTAATGGGATTGCTGAATTAAATGGTATTTCTGGTTCTAGATCTTGGAGGAATTTCCACACCGTCTTCCATAATGATTGAACTAATTTACATTCCCACCAACAGTGTAAAAGCGTTCCCATTTCTCTGCAACCTCACCAGCATCTGTTGTTTCTTGGCGTTTTGATAATCATCATTCTGACTGGCATGAGATGGCATCTGATTGAAGTTTTGATTTGCATTTCTGTAGTGATCCATGATGTTGTGCTTTTTTTCATATGTTTGTGGGCTGCATGCGTGTCTTCTTTTGAGAAGTGTCTGTTCATGTCCTTTGCTGATTTTTTAATGGGGTTGTTTTTTTCTTGTACACCTGTTTAAATTCCTTGTGGACTCTGGATATTAGACCTTTGTCAGATGATAGATTGTGAAATTTTTCTCCCATTCTGTGGGTTGTCTGTTTACTTTGATAATAGTTTCTTTTGCTGTGCAGAAGCTCTTTAGTTTAATTAGATCCCATTTGTCAATTTTTGCTTTTGTTGCAATTGCTTTTGGTGATTTCATCATGAAACCTTTGCCCGTGTCTATGTTCTGAATGGTATTGCTGAGATTTTCTTCTAGGGTTTTTATAGTTTTGGGTTTTACATTTAAGTCTTTAATCTATCTTGAGTTGATTTTTGTATAAGGTGTAAGGAAGGAGTTCAGTTTCAATTTTCTGCATATGGATAGCCGGCACTCCCACCATCATTTATTAATAGAGAATCCTTTCCTCACTCCTTGCTTTTGTGAAGTTTGTTGAAGATCAGATGGTTGAAGGTGTAGGGTCTTATTTCTGAGTTCTCTTCCATTCCATTGATCTATGTGTCTGTCCTGGTGCCAGTACCATGAGGCTTTGGTTGCTATAGTCTTGTAATTTAGTTTGAAGTTGGTTGTGTGATCCCTCCAGCTTTGTTCTTTCTACTTAGGATTGTCTTGGTTACTTAGGCTCATTTTTGCTTTCATATGAATTTTAATATGGTTTTTTCTTATTTGGTAAGAATGTCAATGATAGTTTAATGGGAATAGCATTGAATCTTTAAATTACTTTGGCTGTATGGCCATTTTCACAATATTGATTCTTCCTATCCATGAGCGTGGAATATTTCTCCATTTGTTTGTGTCCTCTGATTTTCTTTGAGCAGTGGTTTGTAGTTCTCCTTGAAGAGGTCCTTCCCTTCCCTTCTAGATGTATTTCTAGGCATTTTATTCTTTTTGTAGCCACTGTGAATGGAAGTTTATTCATGATTTGGCTTTCTGCTTGCCTGTTGTTGGTGTACAGGAATGCTAGTGATTTTTGCATATTGAGTTTATATTCTGAGGCTTTGCTGAAGTTGCTTATCAACTTAAGGAGATTTTGGGCTAATACAATGGGGTTTTTTAGGTATAGGATCATGTCATCTACAAACAAAGTTAATTTGACTTCTTCTCTTCTTATTTGAATAGGCTTAATTTTTTTCTCTTGCCTGATTGCCCAGCCAGAACTTGCAATACTGTGTTGAATAGGAGTGGTGAGAATGGGCATCCTTGTCTTGTGCCAGTTTTCAAGGGGAATGCTTCCAGCTTTTGCCCATTCAGTATGATATTGACTGTGGGTTTGTCATATATGGCTTTTATTATTTCGAGGTATGTTCCCTCAGTACCTAGTTTATTGAGAGTTTTTAACATGAAGGGGTGTTGAATTTTATTGAAGGCATTTTCTGCATCATTGAGATAATCATGTGTTTCCTGTTTTCCGTTCTGTTTATATCATAAATCACATTTATTGATTTGTGTATGTTGAACCAGTCTTGAATCCTGGGGATGAAACCACCTTGATCATGGTGGAAGAGCTTTTTGATTTGCTGCTGGATTCAGTTTTCCAGTATTTTACTGAGGATTTTTGCATCAATGTTCATCAGGGATATTGGCCCAACCTTTTCTTCTTTTTGTTATATCTCTGCCAGGTTTTGGCATCAGGGTGGTGGTGGTGTGATAGAACAAGTTAGAAAGGAGTGCCTCTTTTTCCATTTATTGGATTAGTTTCAGTAGAAATGGTGCCAGCTCTTCTTTGTACCTCTGGTAGAATTCAGCTGTGAATCTGTGTGTTCTGGGTTTTTTTTTTTTAGTTGGTAGGCTATTTAATACTGCCTGAATTTCAGAACTCATTATTGGTTTATTCAGGGATTCAGTTTTTTCCTGGTTCAGTCTTGGGAGGGTGTGTATGTCCAGGAATTTATGCATATCTTCTAGATTTTCTAGTTTACGTGCATAGGGGTGTTAATAGTATTCTCGGATGGTTGGTTGTATTTCTGTAAGGTCGGTGGTGATACCTCCCTTATCAGTTCTGAGTGTGTTTATTTAATTCTTCTCTCTTTTCTTCATTATTAGTCTAGCTAATAGTTTATCTATATTATTAATTTTTTCAAAAAACCATTTCCTGGATTTTTTGAGTTTTTGAAGGTTTTTTGTTTTTGTCTGTATCTTCTTCAGTTCCTCTCTGATCTTGGTTTTTTCTTGTCTTCTACTAGCTTTGGGGTTTGCTTGTTCTTGGTTCTCTAGTTCTTTTAGTTGAGATGTTAGGTCGTTAACTTGAGATCTTTCTAGCTTTTTGATGTGGGTATTTAATGCTATACATTTCCCTCTTATCACTGCTTTAGTTGCATCCCAGAGATTCTGGTACATTGTCTCTTTGTTCTCATTAGTTTTGATGAACTTCTTGATTTCTGCCTTAATTTCATCATTTACCCAAAAGTCATTCATGAGCAGGTTGTTTAATTTCCATATGGTTGTGTGGTTTTGAGTTAATTTCTCAGTCTTGAGTTCTAATTTGATTGTGCTGTGGTCTGAGAGACTGTTATGACTTCAGTTCTTTTGCATTTGCTGAGGAATGTTTTACTTCTGATTATGTGATCAATTTCAGAGTAAGTGCCATGTAGGAATGAGAAGAATGTATATTCTGTTGAATTTGGATTGAAAGTCCTTTATATATCTATCAGATCCATTTTATCCAGGCCTGAGTTCAGGTCCTCAATATCTTTGTTAAGTTTTTGTCTTAATGATTTCTCTAATATTGTCAATGGGGTGTTAAAGTCTCCCACTGTTATTGTTTGGGAGTCTAAGTCTCTTTGTAAGTGTCTTTCTTTATGAATTCATAAAGCAAAGTCTTTAAAGGAAGAACTTATGAATCTGGGTGCTCATGTATTGGATGCATGTATATTTAGGATAGTTAGCTCTTCTTGTTAGGTCTTCTTATCACCCTTTACCTTTATGTAATGCCTTTCTTTGTCTTTTTTTACCTTTGTTGGTTTAAGGCCCACTTTACCAGAAACTAGGATTGCAACCCCTACCAGAGGTACAAAGAAGAGCTGGCACCATTTCTACTGAAACTAATGCACTTTTTTCTGTTTTCCATTTGTTTGGTAAATTTTCCTCCATCCCTTTATTTTGAACCTACGTGTGTCTTTGCATATGAGGTGGGTCTCTTGAAGACAATACACTGATGTGTCTTGGCTCTTTATCCAGCTTATTCTGTGTCTTTTAATTAGGGAATTTAGCCCATTTACATTTAAGGTTAATATTTTCATGTGTGAATTTGATCCTGTCATCATGATGCTAGTTGGTTATTTTGCAGACTTGTTTCTGTGATTGCTTCATGGTGTCACTGGTCTGTGTACTTCTGTGAGCTTTTGTAGTGGCTGGTAATGGTTTCTCCTTTCCATATCTAGTACTTCCTTCAGGTTCTCTTGCAAGGCAGGCCTAGTGGTGACGAATTCCTTCAGCATTTGCTTGTCTGAAAAGAGTCTTATTTCTTTTTCGATTATAAAGCTTAGTATGGCTAGATATGAAATTGTGGGTTGAAAATTATTTTCTTTAAGAACATTGAGTATTGGCTCCCAATCTCTTTTGGCTTGTAGGGTTTCTTCTGAGAGGTTCACTGTTAGTCTGATGAGTATCCTTTTGTAAATGACCTGGCCCTTCTCTCTGGCTTCCCTTAATGTTTTTTATTTCATTTTGACCTTGAAGAATCTGATGATTGTGTGTCTTGGGACTGATTTTCTCATGGAGTATTTTACTGAGGTTCTCTGGATTTTCTGAAATTGAATGTTGGCCTGTCTTGCTAGGTTGGGGAAATTCTTCTGGGTGATATCCTGAAGTATGTTTTCCAACTTGGTTCCATTCTTCTTGTCTCTTTCAGGTACCCCAATCAGTCATAGGTTTGGTCTCTTTACATAATCCCATATTTCTTGGAGGGTTTGTTTGTTCCTTTTCATTCTCTTTTTCATCTATTCTTGTCTGCCTCTCTTATTTCATAAAGATAGTCTTGAATCTCTGAGATTCTTTCCTCCCCTTGGTCTATTCTGCTGTTAATATTTGTGGTTGCATTGTGAAGTTCTCGTGTTGTGTTTTTCAGCCCCATCATGTGGGTTACGTTCCTCTCTAAACTGGCTATTCTGGCTGTTAGTTCCTGTATTGTTTTATCATGATTCTTAGCTTCTTTTTAGGTTATAACATGCTCCTTTAGCTCAGTGAAGTTTGGTATTACCCACCTTCTGCAGCTGACTTCTGCCAATTTAGCCATCTCATCCTCAGCTCAGTTTTGTGCCCTTGCTGGAGAGGTGTTGTGGTCATTTGGAGGAGAAAAGGCAATCTAGCTTTTTGAGTTTTCAACGTTTTTGCATTGATGCTTTCTCATCTTTGTGGGCTTATCTACCTTCAGTCTTTGGGGTTGCTGACCTTTGATAAGGTTTATCTGTTTGTTGTTGTTGTTGTTGCTGCTGTTGTTATTGTTTCCATTGGTTTGTTTTTCTTTTAATAGGCCACTCTACCCTAGGGCTACTGTAGTTTCCTGGGGATCTGCTCCAGACCCTAGTTTTGCTGGTTTCTGTTGTACCTGAAGGTATCACCAGTGAATCCTGCAAAAGAACAAAGATGGCAGCCAGCTTCTTCCTCTGGAAGCTCTATCCCAGGGGGGTACTGGCTTATTGCTGGCCTGCATTAGGACGTAGATGGAATCCCTACTGGGAGGTCTCACCCAGTAAGGAATAATGGAATCAGGGACCTACCCAAATAAGTGGACTGGCTACTTTTTGGTAGAGCAGGTGTGCTGCATTGAGGGAATACTTCCCCATTTGGACTGCCTGTATTCTCCAAAGCCGGCAAACTGGAGGAGCTGAATCAACTGAACTGCAGAGATGGTGACCACCCCACTGCTTGGGAATTCAAACCCATCTCAGATGGACTCCAGCCCACTGTTGTTGACTGGCTGGGATTCCAAGCCAGTGAGTTTTAACTTGTGAGGTGCCATGGAAGTGGGGTCCATGGAACAACACTGTTTGGCTCCCTGGATTCAGCCACCTTTCTAGGGATATGTATGGACAGATTTCTCATCTTGCCAGGGATCCCCTGGCCAGAATATGTAAAACTCTTGGATCTCTGTATGTGCCTGAGCAGCTGCTCTGCCAAGCCTCCACACAGCTCTGCATATCAGACCCAAGGCCACAGTGGCATGGGCTCGTGAGGGGATCTCCTGATCTGTGGGTTGCAAAGATCCGTGGGAGAAGTGTGGTTTCCCATGCAGAGTCGCACAATCACTCATCAATTTCCTTGAGGGGCTGGGGTGGGTGCTCCTTTGGCTCTATGTTGCTCCCGGTTGGGCCTGCTCTACCCACTCCCAAGCTTTTCTTTGTTCTCCATGAGTCACATTATTTGCCTGGTTAGTCCCAGTGTAAGAATATGGATATCTCAGTTGGAGGTGTTGAATTCACTTGTCCCTTTCATTCCTCTCTGTGAGCACTGCAGACTGCAGCTGCTTCTAATTGACCATTTTGGATAGATCCATGCAGCAGATTTTTTTGGTTTATCCATTTCTTTTTTGATGAACAATTGGGTTGTTTTTATTTTTACAAACGAGGACTACACTGAACATTAACTTTTCTTGTGGTATCAAGTAAATGGTATATGTTTATACATAAAACATTCTTATGTAAGAGTGTATACATTTGCTTTTCTTGAAGTTAACACTAAGGATTGGTTAGGTCAATTGTTTAATGTTCTACTTAGCACAAATTAGTGACGTGATTGTCATGATGTTAATTTTGAGTCATATTATGAATGCATAAGCTGGCATTTTGAAGCTTGATTACTTATAGGATATATGTCAAATCACATCTGTTTTTATAGCCTTGCCCAATATCTTTGAGCACTCTTTTTTTTTTTGCCAGAGTTATTCTAATAATTAATGAGAAAATGTTCCCTAAAACTGGGCCTAAGGAGAAAGGAAACATTTAAGAAAATATTTGTTACAATCCAATTTGGGTTCAATGCAATCTGCTTTCTGAAAATGACTGCTGATAAATATCAAACCCAGATGTAAGGTTAAATTAGATTTATAGATCAGTGGTAGTAGGCTTTATGAATGTGTAGAAATCATAATTTTTTGAGTTGGTTATTTGCTTTTCTTCTTTAATCCAAAAATTGTAAGTTTTGCAGCAGTAGGCAAAATAGTATTTCTTTTTCATTTCCCTTATCAAAAGGAAATCCTTATATTCTGGAGTCTAATTCAAAGGGACTATTATGCCATAGAAATATGGCTCTTACCTGAGCTCTCTGGTACACCTACAACTTCCTTAACTGAGGGCCATCTTCTATCCCATCCTACCTCTTATCACTGGGCCTGGAAGTGGGATGGTGATTTTCTCGATCACCATTTCTTCTTCTGGGCCACTATCCCATTCCCTCTTACTCCTCCTTAAACTCTTCCAGCTTTGAAATTCACATACCTGACTGTAATGCCCATTATCTCTCTCTATTGAAGTTATCTACAGACTTCTCATTCCTTAAAAATGTTCACTTCTTGCCCATTCTCATTCTCCCTAAACTACCATGGTCGTAATTCTTGGTTGTTTCAATGTCCTCAGAGATAAACCTTCAAATACCCTGGTATACTCCCATGACTGCCTTATCCATTCACCCTTGGACATATCCCAGGCTTTGTCAGTAACATTTTTTTAAAAATCACCAGTGTCTTAATATAGCTCTTCCATCCTTATTGCCAACTCTCATCTTTCCAGTTTACTCCCTTTAGTAAAATGAGTCTAACATTCTTAGTCTTATCCAGGTCAGAGTACAGGCATGGCTTAACTAGGTCCTCTGCAAGGCTATAGTAAAGGTACCAGTGGGGGATGTGGTCTCACCTGAGGCTTGAATGGGGAATGATCCACTTCCTTGCTCATGTGGTTGTTGGAAGAACTCTGTTCCTTACAGAATGTTGGACTGCGTGCCTCAGTTTCTTGCTGGTTGTCATCCAGAGGCTGCTCTCAGCTCCTTGCCACATGGGCATCTCCACAGACAGCTCATAATGGAAAGTCGCCTCTTTGCAAGAGAGAATCTCCTTGCAAGACAGACATTATTATCTTATGAAATATAATCATGTACATCCCATTTGCCTACTTTATTGGCCAGGAGGAAGTCACAGGTTCTGTCCACATTTAAGATGGGGTACTACACAAGAGAATGAATGCCAGGAGGTGGGACCATAATGCCCACCTGATATGGTTTAGATCTGTGTCCCTGCCCAAATCTCATGTTGAATTGTAATCCCCACTGTTGGAGGTGGGGCCTGGAGATTGAATCATGAGGGTGGTTTCCAGTGGTTTAGCACCATCACCCTAGTCTTGTCCTGTGATACAGTTCCCATGGGATCTGGTTGTTTAAACGTGTGTAGCACCTCCCCACTTTCTCCTCCTCTGGCCATGTGAAGTGCTTCCACCATGATTTTGTTTCCAGAGGCTTCACCAGAAGCCAAGCAGATGCCAGCATCATGCTTCTTGTACAGCCTGTGGAACTACAAGCCAATTAAACCTCTTTTCTCCATAAATTACACAGTCTCAGATATTTCTTTATAGCAGTAAAGATAATACACCATCATATGATATGTCCATCTCAGATTGATTGTTCATCTGACTTTGACATTCTTACTGCTGTTAACATGGAGTGACACTGGCCAGTATATTATCATCAAACTAAAATGACCGCATTCTCAAGTTATAGACTGTTTGGTTACAGGCATCCTGGATCAATAGCAAATTATTTTTAAACATTATTATTAAATAAAATTTGATTAATTATTATTACTATACAAAATTAACTTTAAAAATGAAGTATTGTTCTATTTAAGGTTAAGTCATTGATTTTATTAAAAATTTATTCTGGAATATACATGCAAAGATATGTGAACAAACAGGTTAATAATACTAATAAAGTAAATAATAACATATCCAACACCAGGTTGAGAAATTATTTGGGTAGTGGCTTAGAAATCCCCTGAGTGCTCCTCTTTTATAATTTATAATCAAAGTGCTCTTTGATAATTTTCCTTTCTGTCCTCTCTCAGTACTTATTACTCTCCTGAATTTTCTGTTAATCATTCCTTTGTGGTTCTTTACTGTTTTAACAGGTATATTTCTATCCCTAAACTAAATAGTGTTTATTTTGCCTCCTTTTGAATTTTATACATAGTATGATTCTTCTCTTTCACTTAAAATTATGATCTTAATTTATCTTTATTGATCTTATTCTTACATATTGATGTGTGGCTGTTGATATTTCACCATATACTATTGTATTATACACCATTTGAATATATTGCAATTTCCATATCTATTGTACCATTTTTTCTATTTTTTTTATCATGAGCAATGATGATGTGAGATTTCTTGTTGATGTCTTCAGTCATAGATGCTCAAGAGTTTCTCTTTGCCACTTAAGAGTGGAAATACTGAATTATAGGTGATGTGCACCTTCAGCTTTCCCAAGAATGCCTAACTGCTATACAGACGGTTGCATCAGTTGACATTTACACCTGCAGTAGAAAAGTCTGTTTCTTTTTATAGGAGAAATTTACCAAGAGTCAGCTTGAAAATACTTTACCTCATCTGAGGCACGATGATTGTAATCAGTCACTTCAGAATTAAATGCTTAAGTGTAAAAAACTGACAGCTTGAGTAAATCTTTCTGGCACATGGGTAAACTTAAAATAAATGTATCTTAAGATTATAAACTTTGAGAGAGTTTAATTAAAGTTTAAAGGAGATTACAGCACAAATATTTAGGAACTAAAAACCCCTTTTCATGTCCAATACCGATTAATTCCTCTCCTCTTCCATTTCTAATTTATCAGCTTAATTCTATTGCACTGATTGAGCTGCTACAATTTTCTACTTGGTGGTTATTTTAAACCCAAGAGGCTAAATTTACCAAGCTGTAAGCTTACCAAAGTGAAGCCAGGTTTACTCTTTGTATTAATCAATGGGATTTCTAAGCCCATGGTGAGTACTGAATTGGGAGATAAAGGCAAGTTGGAATCTCTGGGTAAAGAATCACCTAGAATTAAAAATATAAATGTACATTTATCAGGAAGGTCATGGTCTATTTCCTTATCTTCTTCACAAGAACACATTGTGCTTTAAAATTAAGTGTCAAAATTAGGGTCGATGTCATGCATAATTAGAAAAATTTGAGAACAATTTTCTAAAAGTTGTGCTCTTCACGCCTTTGAGACTGATGGTCATATTAACATGAATTGCATTGAAAATCACTTGGAATGTAACATTTTAATTTTCTTTATTAGAACATTTATTTATTCTGGAATATATTATTACTCTGTGAAATATTAGGTGTCTTTAGGTGTCTGTGAAGTTGTTTTTATTGCATTTTATTATCTATTTAGCTCTTCCCTCTAATCACTCACATGCATTGGCTGAATTAAAAAAAAGTTTTCTCTTACCACCTCTTATCTGACTGTAGGAAATCTTTTCCTGGGTTGCTGAGAGAGAGGCAGGAAGAGAAGAGCAGATAGGGGAGAAGGAGAGAGGGAAAAAGGGAGGGAAGGAAGAGAGAGAAGCAGATGAGGGAGGGGCAGCAGAGTGGTCAGTGATAATAATGAATTGACATTCTTACCAGATAAATTTCTAATTTCAAACTAAAAAGAATAAGATCTCTCCAGCCTGTGTATGTCTCCTCTTCCCTGGAGGAGAGGCAGGAGTCATATTATTCATTAATCTATGTCTTAGCCCAAGTTTCCTACAAAAAAAGAAAGGAATCTGAGGCAAAGTTTATATGCTAATGCTTTATTGGGGATTTCAATCCTAGGGCAGCAAGAATAAAGTAAATTTGGCAGTGGAGGAAGAAGAGCAAATACCAGGTAGTGTGCTACTCAGCTGGTTACATCCTTATAGGTGACACAGTTGATTGCTTGGTCACATAGGACATTTCTGGAGTGGTAACCTGAAATCATTGTCTTAGAAAAATCTATTTGGATTAGAGGAGGGCAGGCAAAATAATTTATCTGACATCTTCTTGTAATCACCTGTTCCTCCTTGGTTAATATTTTTCCTCCAGGGCATTGACCAGACCAACCTCCTCTGAGCAGCTGTTGGAGAAGTCAGATTGCATGCCTCATGGGGAGTTACTTCATCGGAACCTGGAAGTGGTGGGAAAAGCCAGAGTTTCTGGGTGTCGGGTTAGTTTGTGCTTGGACATGGCATTGGGACTCACTCCAGGAAATGCTTGGAAACAACCGGCAGTTTTAGGAGAGAGGCTCACTGTGCAGCCTAAGGCCAGCTGCAATAGTAGATTGTCAGTAGGCTGACCTGGCCCAGCTGTTACATCTATGGACCACACAGGTGGGGGATCCTGGAGTGGCTCCTCAAGTAGTCAGTTAACTCACTGTCCCAATTATCTCAAGAAAATTTGGATCAGGATTTAGAATGCTTCCCCTCTTCTACAGAATCCTAACCTGCAAATGTGTTTATGCAAGTTTTTTGAGGTTCTTGTTCAGGCAAGAGAGTTGAGATAATGGAGCAGAAGAAAGATAATTAGCAGATGGGCCATTGAGAGCATAAATTTAATTTTTAGTTAAAATGCTTGTTTCTCATATTGAAGTTATTGTTGGATAGGAGGAAGCATTTCAGGGCCCAGGGTGTGGGAACTGACCTAAGACTGGATAAGTTTCAGAAACTGACTTGACTATAAATGTATAAACGAATAGGTTAGAGGCCAGTGTGGCTCAAACTGCCAGTGCAACCAGGGAGCTCACTGGGTGGGAGGCCTTGTGTGGTGTGGTTTGGCAGGGTAGGGTTTTGGAGCCTGGTGCTGGTGTGAAGTCTGGCAGGACCATTCGTTATTCCTTCATGACAATGGGAGCAGGATACCACCCTCAGGACTGTAGGGAAGTGGGAGAGAGCTCCAGGTAAGATTCTGATCTTTAGTTGAATATTAGGGTATGCCAGTAGAGACATAATAGAATGAAGCTTCCCATGAACTGAGCCAAAAATTAGACTGACGTTTGAAGGAAATAAGAAAAGCAGAATTGCCCTTTAGGGACCCTGTGGACACCATGGCTTATTCATGCCTACTTTGTAGTAGGTGTGCCTAGAAAATAAGGTTTCCTTACCATGTGAAGTTAGAAAAGATCAGGGGGAAATGAATTGAAAATATGCATATTATCTTCTGTTGCTTGAAATATTCTTCAGATGCATTCAGAAAGTTGACATTTGTTTTGGGAAAGGTGGTCTCTGAAGACCTTAAAAGAATCATGTTGCATATCTCAAAAATATCTGGAATTCCTTTTTGGAGTCTGTGTTACTAAGATTTGTTTTTAAAAACTCATCCTGTTTGTTTTCAATTTTACTTGTAGTATCAAAGATTATTTTCTCACCTACTTTGAAAATATTTGATATCAATAACTTCCTTATAACCTCAATCAGCTATTTTCATTTCACTCTATATTATTGTGACTTTCAAAGATAGAAATTTCTCTTGCATATCAATTCCATAGTATCAGAGGTGGCCAAATACTTTTTAAACCTCTTTTAATCAATTATAATGCACATTATTTACAAACTATTTTTGTTTCTGATTTAATTTAATGTAATTTATTGATTTAATTTTATTTATTATCTTGAAGACATTAACATTTTCTGTTAAAAGACAGAAAATCTTTTTGGAAAAGCATCATTGTCATTCTTGATGCTTTTAAGTAATAATTTCCCTCTGATTAAATTGGAACGGAATTGCCTTGTTCGAAGATTGATCAGAACACAGAATTTGTGACAATGGTCTTAGAGATTTTGTGCTAATTCCTGTTTTCCACCTTCTACAATCTTTGTTCCAGCAAACATTCCTTTCAAAAGTTTTCTGTCTCTAGTGTCTGCTTTTACGCACTTTGCAGTGACACATATTCCTCTGGCAGCTGGTTTGCTTTGCTCTAGTGCTCCCTTCATCTTCCATCTATTCTTCATCTTCTCAGATCACAGCCAGTCATAGGCAGAGCAGCTTAGAAACCAACAGAGTGGCAAAACAGAGCAGCTGTTAGGGGAACAGAGCATGACATGTGGGAGGTTAAGGGGGGAAACTCAAGTGAACAAGCTGATGCAAGTCTGCAGGTTAGAAAATTTGACCCAGAAATATTTAGATGTGTAACTAATTCTTGAGATTGGCAAATCTGTCTAGCTTGATAGGATGAACCCTCCTTCTGATATTCTTCTTTTCCCCATTCACCTTCGTATACATTAGTGACGAAAAACAAAATAGGCTTTGGCTAAAATAAAACAAAAAACCAGGAATATTACTTTGCAAAGCAAGTCTTTGAAACTGTATGCAATCAGACTATTTTTTAAGTATCCACTTTATCAGTTCAGAAGGGGCTGGAAAAAGGTTATGATATAGTCAGGTGCTTTCAAATCCTTGTCTCTAAGTCATTAAATACTTTGCCTCTCTGTGTCATTTGATTGAGTCCTGTGAGATTCACGTTCCTTCAGATGTTTCAAAGCTTCAGCAATCTCATTCTGTGTCTTTCTCCTGTGCACACTTGGAACAGTTGCATTTATTTGTTGGAATTTCAGCCAGAATCCCTTGGCATAATTCAAATTACCTTACTGCAGCCTTCTTGCTATGTGTAGTCATGTTTGCTTTAGTCAAGGATGCCCCTTAGTGGGTTTTTCCTGTCTGTAGATTTGTATTCATTTTTATGCATTGGTGGCATTTCTGGTGATTCTTTGAAGTATTTTAGTGTTATTGATTATTAGAGTGGAAGGAGCCCGAGTCCATCCTGCTCAGTTTACAGATGATGTATCTGAGTCTCAGAGAGGAAAAATGTCATGTCCAGTGCTTGCAGCTTGCTTGGGCAGAGTAGGATTAAGAAAGGCCAACACATATTTCACTACACCAGGGGCATTTATCATTTTGAAAGACACTTTTAGTCTTCCATCTGCAATTAATTGTTTTATGGTATATTATGCAAAGAAATGGACACATTTATTATTGCAATGGATAAAATAAGCCTTTATTAAAACATTGGACACATCCTTAAAATTAAGTTGTGCCATTAACTTTATCTTAAAAAAATGACACAAATTGCAAGCTAAAAAATGAAAAGAGCCATTGTTTAGACCTTCTGCTTTTTACTTCTGAATCAGGAATAAGAAAGACAGAATGAATATTTGCTTTTGCTCTTTTATTTATTCATTCATCACTATTTATACGTATTGACTATCTGCTATGTAACAAACAGTGTGCTAGATTCTGCACAGATATAAGGATAATTGAGTCTCCTCTAGAAGAGCTCAGTGTCAAAAGGGCTGAAACAGACTTGCATCTATTCACAATTACAGCATAGTGTAACCAATACTATAATAGAAGCAGGTCCAGAATTCTATGAAAACATGGAAAAAGAAAGATTAACTTCAAAAAAAGCTTCATTGGGAGATGACATTTAAATTGTGTCATGAAGATGTGTAGACATTGATCAGGTGGCAAAAAGGTATGGGTATAAGTGAGAATCCCAGGCAGAGGGATTTTGAAACACACAGTTTTATAAAGAAATAAAATACTTCAGTGAATGTGTGAGCAGAAATATGTTAGCAGAAAATGTGAGCTGAAGAATGGAGGGAGATAGGATTAGAAGAACGATTAGCATATGAACATATAGGGCCCTGAGCATGACTCTAAAGAGCTTAGCTCTTATTTTAGCTACATGGAAGCAAGGGGTCTGTCTAACTCACCATTATATCCACAGTGCCAGCACAGCATGACACTCAAATAGGAAGGTATCACGGTGATGAAAAGCGACTATAAAGTTGTTTGATTAGCATTAAGGAAAATAGCTAAGAAGCTTTCAGAGTAGCCCATGCAAGAGATCAAGCATCAGAAATGAAAGATTAATGATTGATCTTAGTCTGTTTGGGTTGCTGTAACAAAATATCATTGTCTATGTAGCTTATAAACAAGATAAATTTATTTCTTGTAGCTCAGGAGTCTGGAAAATCCAAGATCAAGGCACTGGAAGATTTGATGTCTAGTGAAGGTCTGTTCCTCATAGATGGCAGCTTCTAGCTGTGTTCTCACATGGTGGAAGAGGCAAACAAACTCCCCTAGGCCTCTTTTATAAAGGCACTAATCCCATTCATAGGGGTCTTACATCGTGAATTAATTGCCTCTCAAAGGCCCCACCTCCTAATACCAGTACCTTGGGGATTAGGATTTCAACATATGAATTTTGGGAGACACAAACATTCAGACCACAGTGGCTGAGATGAAGAAAATTAGAAAAATATAAAAGGAAAAACTGACAGGATTAGGTGTCTGGTTAAGGGTGATGCTGGAGTGGAAGGCATCAAGGAATATTCCAAGGTCTCTAACATGAAAGCACAGATGATGATTTTGTCAACTAGAACTGGAGAAAGAGAAAACATGAGGGGGAAGGAAATGAGTAGTTTTAGAATATGAATCCAAATGACAATGTTCAGTAGCAGTTGGAAATGTGCATCTGGAGTTTGGATGAAAGACAGTGATATAGATTTGGAAGTCATCCACAGTCAGAGTCATACATGTGACTACTGAAGCCAGGGGAGTGGTAGATTAGGTTACTTACAGAATGAATGAAAACAGAAGAGACTCTGGGAGGAAATTCTGGGAAGTCACTGTGATGGTTATGTAGAGTATGATAAATATCAGAATTAAAAAGTGTCTTAAACTACCCTTAACTTAACAGTCATTATTTGTTCATTCAACAATTATTTAGGCACCTTCTAAATTCCAGACACTGCATTAGGCACTAGAGATACAATGATGAGAAAAAAAAAAAACAAAAAAAACCAAAAAAAAAACCCCAAAAAACTAAACAAAAAAACCAGCCTCTGTTCTCAAAAAAAGATTATAGTTTAAAGGAAAGACAGGTAAGATAAGTGGACAGAACTTAGTGTGGCAGGGGCCACTGAGTGGTATAATAGAGGTAGGATGGGGAAGAATTGTAAAAGGGTATCTAAAAGAGAGTTTAGGAATGGAGTTGTTAGTGGGACAGGAGGCAGGCGGGGAGTGGAATTGGAACTTGGAAAAGGTAGTTTCCTAGAGAATAATGAGAGAGCTGAGATGAGTCATGAAAGATGATCAGATGATATCCATGTGATATGCATTGGCTATGTCCTCGCCCAAATCTCGTCTTGAATTGTAGTTTCCATAATCTGCACATGTCGTGGGAGGGACCTGGTGGGAGGTAATTTAATCACGGGGTGGTTACCTCCATGCTGTTCTCATGATAGTGAGTGAGTTCTCGTGAGATCTGATGTTTTCATAATGGGGGCTTTCTTCTCTTTGCTTGGAACTTCTCTCTCCTGCTGCCCTGTGAAGAGGTGCCTTCTGCCATGATTGTAAGTTTCCCAAGGCCTCCCCAGTCATGTGGAACTGTGAGTCAGTTAAACCTCTTTTCTTTACAAATTACCCAGTCTCGGGTATTTTCTCATAGCAGTGTGAGAATGGAATAATAATAATAATAATAAAAATGGTACCAGGAGTGGGGTGCTGCTATAAGGATACCCAAAAATGTGAAAGCACCTTTGGAACTGGGTAACAGGCAGAGGTTGGAACAGTTTGGAGGGCTCAGAAAAAGATAGGAAAATGTGGGAAAGTTTGGAACTTCCTAGAGATTTGGAGAGTTCAGAGGACAGGAAGATATGGGAAAGTTTGGAACTTCCTAGAGACTTGTTGAATGGCTTTGACCAAAATGCTGATAGTGATATGGACAATGAAGTCCAGGCTGAGATGGTCTCAGATGGAGATAAGAAATTTATTGGGAACCGGAGCAAAGATGACTCTTGCTGTGCTTTAGTAGAGAGATTGGGGACATTTTGCCCCTGCCCTAGAGAAACTGTGGAACTTTTAACTTGAGAGAGATGATTTAGGGTATCTGGTGGAAGAAATATCTAAGTGGCAAGGCTTTCAAGAAGAAACAGAACAAAAGAGCTTGGAAAATTTGCAGCCTAATGATGTGATAGAAAAGAAAAGCCCCTTTTCTGGGGAGAAATTCAAGCTGGCTGCAAAAATTTTCATAAGTAACAAGGAGCTGAATGTTAATCACCAAGACAACAGAGAGAATGTCTTCAGGGCATATCAGAGACCTTCATGGCAGCCTCTCCCATCACAGGCCTAGAGGCCTAGGAGGAAAAAATGGTTTCTCTGGCTGGGCCCAGGGTCCCCCTGCTCTGTGCAGCCTCAGGACATGGTGCCCTGTGTCCCAGCTGCTTCAGCTCCAGCCATGGTTGAAAGGGGCCAAGGTACAGCTTGGGCCATTGCTTCAAAGGGTGCAAGCCCCAAACCTTGGTGGTTTCCACAGGGTGTTGAGCCTATAGGTACTCAGAAGTCAACAGTCGAGGTTTGGGAACCTCCCCATAGATTTCAGAGAATGTATGGAAATGCCTGGATGTCCAGGCAGAAGTTTGCTGCAGGGGTGGAGCCCTCATGGAGAACCTCTGATGGGAAATGTGGGGTCAGAACCGTCACACAGAGTCCCCACTAAGGTACTGCCTAGTGGAGCTGTGAGAAGAGGGCCACTGTTCTCCAGACTCCAGAATGGTAGATCCACTGACAGCTTGCACAGTGCACCTGGAAAAGCCACAGACACTCAGTGCCAGCTCGTGAAAGCAGCCAGAAGAGGGACTGTATCCTGCAAAGCCACAGGTTTGAAGCTTCCTAAGGCAGTGGGAGCCCACTTCTTGCATCAGCATGACCTGTATGTGAGACATGGAGTCAAAGAAAATCATTTTGGAACTCTAAGTCTTAATGATTGCCCTATTGGATTTTGTACTTGCATGGGGCCTGCAACCCCTTTGTTTTGGCCAATTTCTCCCATTTGGAATGGGTGCATTTACTAAATGCCTTTACCCCCATTGTATCTAGGAAGAAACTAACTTTCTTTCTGTTTTATAGGTTCATAGGCAGAAGGGACTTGCCTTGTCTCAGATTAGACTTTGGACTTGGACTTTTGGGTTAATGCTCGTCAAAGTCTTAGCTCATTCTACTGTTGGAAAGGAACAATTGTGTTTTGAAATGTGAGGAAATGAGATGTTGGAGGGGCCAGAGATTGAATGATAGGATTTGGCTGCGTCTCCACCCAAATCTCATCTTGAATTGTAGTTCCCATAATCCCCACATGTTGTGGGAGGGACCTGATGGGAAATAATTGAATAATGGGGCCAACCTCCATGCTGTTCTCATGATAGTGAGTGAGTTCTTATAAGATCTGATGGTTTTATAAGGGGCTATCCCACCTTTCCTCAGCAATTCTCTCTCCTGCCACCCTGTGAAGAGGTGCCTTCTGTCATGATTGTAACTTTCCTGAGGCCTCCTCAACCTGGCGGAACTGTAAGTTGGTTAAATATTTTCTCTATAAATTACCCAATCTCGGGTATTTTTTCCTAGCAGGGTGAAAATGGACTAATACAACAGGTGAAAAGGGTATATGTGTGTGTGTGTGTTGGGGAGGTTGTAGGGGGTGAAGAGTCTGATTCTGGGATACTTCTTCCTCTTCTCTTTTTAAGACCTAAATTGTCTGGTATCAAGGATAAGAAGGGAAGAAGGACAAATGCCCCTTTTTTCCTAATTGCTTATGATCTTCGTCCCTCCCTATGTTTGATTTCCTGTAGGGAAGGCTTTGCTTCTTTAACTAACACCTGTTGGCCATGGAGGGCTTCTGTGTGACAGGCTTCTGCATGCTGATTTTCTAATAGGGCATGTGGTTGGAGGTATCTGAAGATTCCTATTGGACTTCTTCTCTATACAGAACCCCTCTTCCTGGGGATCACCTCATCTGGCTGCTGAGGGCATTCATGGCACTGTGTAAGGCAAGCAAAATGGTCATCAGACATGAATTGTGCCTGAATAATTAAGATTAATGCATTATTCATGTGACTCATAATTTACCATTAGTATGCAAAGCTGTTAATTCTATTCCATAATGCAAAAAACTATTTGGCATGATGCACAGGTTAAATTTACTATTCACTACATCTGGTAAAAAAGTGGAAAATCTTGAGTTGGTTAAAATTGCTCACAAAACATTTTCAGATGTTCACAGTCCAGTGAATGTTGCTGCAGTACTCTCTTTATTGAAGTGTACTCTCTTAAATAAAAACCCTCTATAAAACTTTTGAAATAAACAAACAAGGAACCAAGTGATGATTCCATTTTAGTACTTGCAGCATCATGTTTATATTAATAAATTCAAACAGAAGAGAAAGTTGCACTTCTAGACAAAGTGCCACCAACTTATGTCATTAAATGTTTGTGGTTGAAACATTTTCTGATAGAAAAATATTTGGTGAAAATAAAAAATTTGTATTTTTATAAGACATCCAACTACCAGAGGTAAAATTCATTGCAAAATTGATAAAACTTATTTGGTTAGGTGGTAGTTGTAAAAGTTTGACTTTTCTTATTATTAAGAAGCACTAGGTGATCAGATGAGCTGTGGGGTCAGACTGCCTTGGTTTGAGTCCCAGATCTGCATTCTACTAATAGAGTGATCTCAGCCAAGTTCCTTACTCATTCTTGAACTCAATTTTCTAATCTTTAAAATGAGGAGAGCAAGTGTACAGACCTCATAGAGTTGATGTAGGGGATTAAATGAGATAATCCATGTATGATGTTTAACAGAGAATCTGGCTTATTACAAGCAATCAAAGTCACTAGTACTTATACAGCCTAAAGTAGTTGTCATCACAAAGTTTCATCATCATGAGCCAGATTTGGATATTATGTAGTTTTATGATAGAGAGTTAATTTTTTTAAGAATTTATTTTTTAAATCTATATGTTGAAAATCTGGTTATATTGGTTCAAATATAAGTGACCAAATGAACTAGTACTATATCAACACTTTATTTTATTTTTTTAAAGCATGGAAATTGTGGTACTAGAGCTCTCAGATTTTTTGAGGGATAGACATTGAAAACAAGGGAAATGCTTAGTTGAAGAGTAAGATGAGGATATGAGTCACCACTGGTTTGGGGATAAAGAATGATAAAAGAGGGGGCTGGAGAGTGGGAGTGGGTTGTTTAGACCTTACAGTTTTGTCGGGTGTCACTCCGTATCACCTATCGAAGAAAAGAACTATTCAGGTTGCCTTTCTTGTAGCACCTATGCATATAAATATATGTATATACTATTGTATGAAGCTTCCTGTTTCCCATAGTACTATTACTGAAATAATCTTACACTGAGTGGTGTGTATTATCTCCAGTGAACAAAACAGAACAAAGAGAGTTTATGAGTCAATTCTTTAAAACCACATGTCCGGAAATATTCCAGCTGCTAAATGTTAACAGTGAATTTGATGGGATTTACAATGTAAAGGATAAAGTCAGAGGATTAAACAGTTAATTACAAGAGAGGTAATATTATGAAAGGGGAAGTAGAGGGAACATTTGGGAGTTGATGTGACCAAGTAATTTGGAAGGAAAACAAGAATAAAAGAGAGGGACAAGTATTCTAGACAGTGGAATAAACATGGGCAATGACCTGGAAATAAAAGAGAGAACATGATGTGAAGGATTGAAAATACAGTTTCCTATTACTACTGGGAGTCATAAAAGCACATGACTTAAAGGAGAAAAATAACTAATGCATGCTGAGCCCATGATGAACAGAATATCTAACATCAAGAGAGCAGCCTACATAATTCACTACCTAGTATTTTGCTTCATCAGGCTACCAAGTCAGGAAGTCATGTGAAGTCATCCATTGGTGACAGGATGTGCTATTACCTGATGCCCCCAATATTGTTGGCATTCACGTTTTAAAAATAACTACTTAATTTTTAACTTGATGAATAATAATTATATATTCATATTCATGGGTTACATCGTGATGTTTTAATACATATAATATATAGTAATCAGATTAGGAAAATCAGCATATCCATCTTCTCAAACATTTATTATTTCTCTGTGTTGTGACCATTCAGTATCGTCCTTCTAGCTTTTTGTAAGTATATTTATTGTAAACTATAGTCACCTGACATTGGTATAGAACATTAGAATTTATTGCTCCTATCTAGATGCAATTTTGTATTCATTTAAAATTTAAAAATTCACATTGATACATAATATTTACACACTTATGGGTACAGGTGATATTTTGCTACATGTGTAAAATGTATAGTGATCAATATCACTTTGAGTATTTGTCATTTCTATGTGTTAGGAACAAATCATCTTCTTTTTTTAGCTACTGTGAAATATATATAATACATGGTTTTTAACTATAATCACTGTATACTCTGCTTTCCAAGGAGAGAATTTATACATTTTTATCTAACTGTATGGTTGTACTCAATAACCTACCTCTCTTATCACTCTAATTTTTTGTTCTTTAGCAAATCCCCCGCTGTAGCTCCCTCCATCCTACCCTTCTCAGCCTGTAGTATTTTCATTCTACTTTTTACTTCTGTGAGATCAACATTTTTTAGCGTCCATGTATGAATGAGAACATGAGCAGTCTAACTCTTCCTGGCTTACTTTACTTAACATAGTGACCTCCAATTCTATCCATCTTGCCATGAATAACAGAATTTCATTTTTTATGGTGGAATATTGTTCCAGTGTGTATATATAACACGTTTTCTTTATCCATTCATCTGTTATTGGACATTGAGATTGACTCCATATCTTAGCTATTGTGAATAGTACTTCAGTAAACATGGGGGTGCAGATGTCTCTTCGATATACTGATTTCCTTCCCTTTCAATAAATGCCCAGTAGTGGGACTGCTGACTCATATGGTAGTTCTATTTGTAATTTTTGGAGAAACCACCATACTGTTCTCCATAGTGGCTCTACTATTTTGCATTCTCACTAGCAGTGTATAAGAGTTCCCTTTTCTTCACAGTCACACCAGCATTCGTTATTTTTGGTCTTTTTGATAATTGCCATACTAACTGTGGTGAAATGATAGTGTGTTGTAGTCTTGATTTGCAATTCCCTGATGATTAGTGACATTGAGTAATTTTTAAATATATTTATTGGCCATTTTTGTATGTTTCTTTTGAGCGATGGGTCTTCTAATCATTTGCACATTTTTAAATTGGATTTAAAAAAATTTTTTAGAAGTTTTTACATTTTTTGCTGCTGAGATGTTTGAGTTCCTTATATATTTTGGATATTAATCACCTGTTGAAGGAATACTTTGCAAATATTTTCTCATATTCTGTAGGTTGTCTTTTCACTTTGTTGATTGCTTCCTTTGCTGTAAGGAAGCTTTTCAGTTTGATGTAATTTCATTTGTTTATTTTTGCTTTTGTTGCATATGCTTTTGAGGTCTTATTTTAATTTTTCCTTTCAGGCTAATGTACTGAAACATTTTCTCTGCTTTCTTCTAATAGTTTTATATTTTGGGGTCTTACATTTATGTCTTTGATCCAGTCAGAGTTAAGTTTTGTATATGGTGGGAGACAGGAGTCTAGTTTCTTTCCCCTGCATATGAATATCCAGTTTTCCCAGCACGATTTTTTGAAGAGTAGCCTTTCTGCAAAGAGTTTTGTTGGTGTCTTTATTAAAAATCAGTTGTCTTTGGACACACGGATTAATTTCTGGGTTATCTATTCTGTTCCATTGGTCTATGTATCTATTTTTAGTCCAGCACCATGCTATTTTGCTCACTATAGCTTTCAGTGTATTTTGAAGTCTGCTAGTGTGATTCATCTAGGTTTGTTCATTTTGCTTAGGATTGCTTTGACTAATTGGGGTCTTTTTTGGTTCTATACAAATTTTAGGAATGCTGTTTCTATTTCTGTGAAGAACATCATTGGTATTTTGATCCAGATTACACAGAATTTTTAGATTACTTTTGGTAGTATGGCATTTTAACAATATTAATTATTCTAATCCATGATCATGGGATGTTTTTACATTTGTTCGTATCCTCTTCAATTTCTTTCATCAATGTTTTGTAATTTTTATTGCAAAGACCTTTACCTTCTTTGTCAAATTTATTTTTAGATTTTATCACAGCTATTATAACTGTGATTGCCTTCTAGATTTCTTTTTCAGGTAGTTTATTATTCATGTAAAGAAATGTTACTGATTTTTTATATTGATTTTTAATCCTCCAACTTTACTGAATTATTTTATCAGTTCTAAGAGGTTTTCGGTGGAGTCTTTAGTTTTTCTGTATGTAAGAGCATGTCATCTGTAAACCAAGTAAAATTGACTTATTTTTTTTCCAATTGGATGCATTGGATGTACTTTATTTCTTTCTTTGGTCTACTTGCTCTGAGTAGTTATGTCCAGTACTATGTTGGATAAACATGCTAAAAGTAGGCCTCCTTGTCTTATTACAGTTTAATAACTGTAAAAAGCTCTCAGCCTTTCCCTTTTCAGGGAGGTGTTAGCTGTAGATTTGTCACATGTGGCCTTTATTATATTGAGGTAGTTTTTTCCTTCTATACCTAATTTGTTGAGAGTTTTTATCATGAAGGATGCTGAATTTTATCAAATGTTTTTTGGGCATCTATTGAGAAAATTATATGGTTTTTGTTCTTCATTCTATTGATGTGATATATGATGTTTATTGTTTTGCATATGTTAAAGCATCCTTGTATTTCTGGCATAAATTCCACTTGATCATGTACTATCTTTTTGATGTGCTGTTGGATTTTGTTTGCTAGTATTTTATTGAGGATTTTGTGCTTATATTCATCAGATATATTGGCATTTTTTCTTTTAATTTTCTTTTTTGTTGTTGTTGTGTTGCTTTCTGCCTTTAATATTTGGGTTATGCTTGCCTGGTATCATGAGTTAGAAAGAATTCCCCATGCTTCAATTTTATGAAATAGTTTGGGAAGAATTGGTATTAATTCTTTTTTAGAGATTTGGTAGAATTCAGTAGTGAACTATTCAGTCCTGGATTGTCTTTTATTTTTTAAATATTTTATTTTACGTTAATTTATTTTTAGAGACAGAATCTCACTCTGTTGCCCAGGCTGGAGTGCAGTGGTGCAATCATAGCTCACTGTGGCCTTGACCTCCTGGGTTCAAGTAATCCTCCCATCTCAGCCTCCCAAGTAGCTGGGAGTAATGGTGTGCACCATCATGTCTGACTGATTTTTAAATTTGTAGTAGAGATGAGATCTTGCCATTTTGCCCATACTGGTCTCAAACTCGTGGTCTCAGGTGATCTCTTGTCTCCGCCTCCCAAATCACTGAGTTTACAAGTATGAGCCAACACACTTGACCTGTATATTGATCTTATACCTAGCAATGTTTCTAAACTCACTTATTGTTTTTAGTGCTTTTTTAAAAGGGTAGATTCCATCCAATTTTCTAAATAAATGATAATGTCACCTGTAAAAAAAAAAAGACAGTTTTACTTTTTCCCAATTTGGACAACTTTTATTTCATTTTCTTACATTATAACAATGCCTGGATCTTTCTGTAAAATCTTAGAAGTGATGAGGGTGAATGTTATTTTTTCAGATCTTAGGAGGAAACTATCCTATTCAGTCTTTAACCACAAAACATGATGCTAGCTTTAGGTTTTTTAAAATGTTGTTTATTAAGAAGTTCTCTTCTATGCCTAGGTTTGTGAGACTTTTTATTGGGATTGATTTTGGAATAGTCAAATGCTTTTTCCATGTTTAATTAGATGATCGATCATATGTGCTTCTTGTTGGGTTTGTTGATACGGTGATGTGATGCAAATGTTAAGTTAAACATGAAATTTTATTTAGTCATGATGTATTATCATTTTTATACATTGTTTGATTTAATTTGATAAAGGTTTTGCATCTAAATTCCTGAGGGATATTGACATGTTGTCTTAGTCAGTTTATAAGGCTGCTATAACAAAGGACCATAAACTGGGGGCTTATCAACAACAGAAATTAATTTCTCACAGTTCTGGAGGCTGGAATTCTGAAGGGGACACCAATGTGGTCCAGTACTGTTGAGTGCCTTCTTCTGGGTTGTAGACTACTTACTTCCTGTGTTACCTTCCCATGGTAGAAAGAGGCCAAGAAAGTGCTCTGGATTCCTCTTATAAGGAACTCATCACATTCATGAGAGCTCTACCCTCATGAACTAATTTCCTTCCAAAGGTCCCACCTTCTAATACCATCACATTAAGGGGTAGTATTTCAGCATTTGATTTTTGGAGGAATATAAACATTCAGTCCATTGCACATGTGGTTTATTATTATTATTATTTCTTATAATGTCTTTGGTTTTGTTATCACTGTAATTTTGCATTCCTGGACTTTTCTTTGGTGAGATACTATTTATAACTGTTTCCATCTCATTACTTGTTATCGGTCTGTTCAAGTTGTCTGTTTCTTCTTGGTTCAATCTTGTAGGTTGTGTGTCTAGAAATTTATCCATTTCCTTTAGTTTTTCAAATTTATTGGCATATAGTTGTGCATAGTATTCTCTAATGATCTTTTGTATTCCTGTAGTATCCATTGTTATGTCTCCTTTTTCATTTCTGATTTTATTTATTTGGATTCTTTTTTCTTAGTAAAGCTAATGAATTGCTGGTTTTGTTTATCGCAAACATGTAGCTTTATTGATCTTTTGTATTTTGTTTTTAGTCTCAATTTTGTTTATTTTTGCTTGGATCTTATTTCCTTATACTAATTTTGGGTTCAGTTCATTCTTGCTTTTCCAGTTCTTTGAAGTATAATGTTAGGTTGTTTATTTGAAATCTTCCTACTTCTTTGATGTAGGCATTTATTCTCATAAACTTGATTGTAATACTTTGTTTGCTATATCCCATAGCTTTTGTTATTTTGTGTCCATATTTTCCCTTGTTTTGAAGAATTTAAATTTTATTTTCTTAATTTCCCCCTTCACCTATTGGTCATTCAGAAGTGCGTTGTGTAATTCTCATGTATTTGTATAGTTTTGAATGTCCCTCTTGTTTTGAGGTCTAATTTTATTTCATTCTGGGCAGACAAGATGCTAGATAGAATTTTGATTTTTAAAAATATTTTGATATTTCTTTTGTGTTTTAACACATGATAATTTTTGGAGAAAATTCTATGTGCTGATGAAAAGTATGTGTATTCTGCAGCTATTGGGTAAATGTTCTGTAAATGTCTGTTATGTCCATTTGGTCTGTACTACAATTTAAATCTGATATTTCTTTGTTGATTTTCTATCTAGATAATCAATGCTGATAGTGGGGTGTTGAAGTCCCCAACTGTGATCGTGTCAGGATTTCTCCCTTTAGATTTAATAATATTAGCTTCATATATCTGGTTGTACTGGTGTTTGGTGCATATATATTTATCGTTGTTACATTTTCTTGCTGAATTGATCTCTTTATTATTATATAATGTCCTTCTTAGTCTTTTGAAAATAATTTTTGACTCGAAGTCTGGTGTCTGTAAATATAGCGACTCCTGCTCTTCTCTGGTTTTCATTTGCATGAAATACCTTTTTCTACCTTTCACTTTCAGATTATCTTTACAAGTGTGGGAAGTTTCTTGTATGCAGCATATAGTTGGGTCTCAAATTTTTTTTTTATTGATGTAGCCAGTCTATATATTTTATTAATATATGGGGGAATCCAAGCTATTTTCCTCTAAGATTATTATTGCTATGTAAAGTTTTGTTCTTGTCACATTGTTAACTGTTTTCTGGTTGTTTGTACAGTCTTTGTTCCTTTTCTCTTAGTGTTTGTCCTTGTGGTTTGGTGATTTTCTATAGTGATAAAGTTTGATTCCTTCCTCTTCCTCATTTGTGTTTTTGCTTTACTAGTGATTTCTATACTTTTGTGTGTTTTCATCATGGTAAATGTTGTCCTTTTGTGTCCAGGTTTAAGTTTCCCTCAAACACTTCTGGTAGGGCCAATTTGATGGTGATAAATTCTCTCAGCTGTTGCTTGTCTGGGAAAGATTATTTCTGTTTTGTGTATGAAGGATAATTTTGCTGGGCATAATATCCTTGACTGGCAGTTTTTTTTTTTCCTTCAGGATTTTGAATATTTTATCCCAATATCTCCTGGCATGTAAGGTTTCCACTGAGAAATCTGATGTTAGTCTAATGAGGATTCCCTTATATGTAACTTGATGCTTTTCTCTTGCTGCCTTTAAAATTCTTTCTTTGTCTTTGTCTTTTGACAATTTGACTACTATTTCTCTTGGATAGAACATGTTTGGGTTGAATCTATTTGGCATTTTGAGATTCCTGGACCTGGATGTTTTCTCTCTCTCAAGACTTGGGAATTTTTCTGCTTTGATTTCACCAAACATATTATCCTCACCCTTCCCCCCTTTTTTTCTCCTTCTGGAATGTCCATTGGATAGAACATGTTTGGGTTGAATCTATTTGGCATTTTGAGATTCCTGAACCTGGATGTTTATCTCTCTCCAAGACTTGGGAATTTTTCTGCTTTGATTTCACCGAATACATTTTCCTCTCCCTTCCCCTTTTTCTCTCCTTCTAGAATGTCCATAATATAAGCATTTATTCACTTAAAAGTGTTCAATTTCTTTCTTTTTTAAATTTATTTGTGTTATTTCAAAAGACTTGTCTTCAAGATCAGAAATTCTTTTTTCTGCTTGGTCTAATCTATTGTTGAGGCCTTCATTTGTGTTTTCTATTTCATTCATTGAAATCTTCAGCTCTAGGACTTCTGCTTTGTTTTATTTTATGAAATCTATCTCTTTTTTGAATTTCTCATTAAAATAATGAATTGCTTTTCTGATTCATTGAATTGACTGTCTGTATTCACTTTTATCTCCCTATGTTTTAAGATTATTATTTCAAATGCTTTTTTGACATTTCATATATTTCATGATGACTGAGTTCTATTACTGGATAATTTTTGTTTTCCTTTGTAGTTGTTATGTTTCCTTGCTTTTTAATGTTTCATGTGTCCCTATCTTGATTTCTATGCATCTCATGAGAAAGTTGCCTCTTCCAATTTTATGGAGTAGGTTTTGTAGGGAAGCGTTTTTCATATGAATGGGTCTTGGGATGTTGGCCTTGCCTCAAGATGGACATAGTAGTGTAGTACCCATGTAGTTTCATTAGCTGTAGTCCACACTAGTGGCATTTGTGAATTTCTCAGTGACCTAGCCTGAGAGTTTATGGTGAGCGTGGTTTGGCTTTACCAGTGGTGGGCTCAACCTATTTGTCAGGTGGCACACACATGTGTGCATGTGGTAGGTCAGTCAACCTGGGTTCTGATTTGCTAGGATTGGGGCCATGAGGCTGTTACTTTGGCCAGGAACACAGGCACATGTTTGCTCAGTCTGCCTATGGGTGTGCCTGCCAGGATCATCCCATAGGACTCTTTCTCAGGCCTGGGGCACAGCTGCGTGACTGCTCAGTTGCCCTGAGAGTAAATTTTCTGAAAGTGATCTGCAAGGCTGTTACTCTGACCTTGCTTTGAGGTGGACACAGCAGTGTCATCTCTGTGTAGTTTCTTCAGCTATAATTCACACTAGTGGCATTTGTGAATTTCTCAGTGGCATAGGCTAAGAGAGTTTATGGTGATAGTTGTGGCTTTCCCAGGAGTGCAATTTCTAGGCTTTTTATCAGGATGGGGCTTATGCTTGGCAGGCCTGGGGACGTGTCTGCTAGGAGCAGCCCATGAGGCTACTCCTCAGGCCCAGGATGCCAGCATATGGCTGCTGAGCTGGCCTCAGGGAGTATCTGCTTGAGGGAGGGGATATGGCTGTTTCTCAGCCTAGGATGCAGTCATATGGCTTCTCAGCTGTCCTGGGTGCATTTTTGCTGCACCCAGAAACATCCACAGGGATATTTCTCAGGCCCAGTTTGTGGCCACAGAGCTGCTTCACTGGCCTGGGAGTGTTTCTATGGGAGTGGCCCATAGGATTGTTTTACAGGCCTAGGATGCAGGTGCAAGGCTGCTTGGCTGGCCCATGGGCCATGGGAAGTGACCCATAGGGTTGTTCTTAGGCCTGATATGTGGCAGCATGACTGATCAGTTGGTCTTGGGTATGTCTGCCAAGGGTGGCTCATGGGGCTGTTTCTCAGTTCTGGAATGTGGCTCTTGGCTGCTTGGTCAGTCTGGGGGAGTATTAATCAGGGGTGGTCTGCTGGACTGTTTCTTAGGCCCTGATTTCTGTCACAGGGGCCTTGGGCAGACCAGGGCATGTCTAGAGGCGGAAGGGCCCTTCAGGGCTGTTTCTCAGGTCCTGAGCAAGGGTGCATAGCCATTCTGCTGGCCTCGGGGCATGTCAGCTGCTTGAAGGCTTGGAGACATCTCCCATTTGGAAAAGAGCATACAGCAGTTTGCTCAGCTCAAGGGAGGCTCACTCTGGGTGGAACTGCCAGGCGGTTCCTCTCGCTCGAAGTGTGGTGGTGAGAGTTGGTTTCCCTGCATTCCAAGAATAGAGTCATAGCCGATCCTGGATCGTGGGCGCAGGCTCACTATGGTTGGGATTGTGATGTTCAGCCACTTGTGTGGGCTTGGTGAAATGAAGATGGAACCCAGTTCTGGAGAAATGCATTGGATACTGGCCCATCGAGTAGGGCACCCTTCAGATGTGGCCCTGGTCTCAAGATGATGCCATGCTTCAGCAACTTGGCTCAGAAGGAGTGGGTGGGGGTAAAGAGTACACACCTTGTGCTCCTTACTTGGGGGTAGTGCAGCTGCATGAATTCCTGGTAGCTCTCTAAACTGGGCTCAGGGCTTGCAAGGTATGGGATTCTCCAGTTGTAAGGACTGTAGGTGTTTGTGGTGGCAGTGGGGGCTGGTGGGGATCTTCTGCTTATCTTTTCCCCACAGTGGGAAGCCGCCCTTACTCTGGGCAGGTCTGATCAGGGCAGGGAGACGGAGCAGCAGTGGCCAGGTATCTTCAGGCTGCTTTCCTGGACTTCCAGTCACCAAAGGTGCATCTTCACTCTTCAGCTGCACTCCTGCACTCCCTTCAACACCTCAGTCAAATCTTAGCTAATTATTAATTGCTTTGGTCCTTTCTTGGGGAAGAGGGCACAAGAGCCAGGCATCTCTAGTCTTGCTGACATCACTCTTACTAGTATTCACATTTTAAAGAACAGTAGAATATAGAGTTACTGTATAGATGTGAGTAAGATTTAGTCATCATTTTAGGATGTTAGTGAATAGTCCAATACTGCTTGAAGCAGTTGAAAGACAACACATTTTCAGAGAATATAATTCTTAGGAGATAATGGAGGCTTGACTCTCATTTCTCAGTCATATGCATCTTCTTCTATTTTAGACACAGAACACAAAGTGGAGGAGCTTGAAATACCAACATTTAATGCATCTACTTCTTTGAATAGATCAAAATGCACTAGGTTAAATATAGTCTACCATTTGTTTCTAGGGAAGGATTCAAATGTGAGATTAATCAAATGACACTGGAGCTCAAATATTGTGCTTGTTTTGTTTAAGGTAGAGGAGAACTTTATAGAGAAAAAGGGAAGGAAAATACACCTTTGGATTGTTGGCATGTGTTTGCACGTAGTAGGTGCTCATTAAATATTTAATAATCAACTAATAAATAAGGAAAAACGACTTTGAAGTTCTAGAACTGGGGAGCAAGTTTCAAATCCTGGGCATACTTCAAACACCTTCTTCACTGTCACTTTCTTACAAGTGACAAAATCCATTGCTCTTCTGGTCTTTAGTACAGTGGACCAGAATGCATATTGCAGCAATTACATAGGGTTGTATAATTGGGAGAACTCACAGGACTCCACATAGATTTCAGAAGGTTTTAGTAAAGACAAAGGGCACAAAACAGCAGAAAGAGAAAGAAAGCACAGGCAAATATCAGGAAGATCTGAGACATTCATGTGCAGCTTTCAACGGTCCCCTCTCAGTTGCAAAGGGCACATCTAGTCTCTGGATTACAATCCACTAAGATATGTGAAACCAAGCAAAAGTTTACTGAGGGATGTTTATGTCTCACTGGTTTTGTAGCCAAAATGAGGCTGTGTAACCCAGTGAACCAAGTCTACAATATTAGTCCATATATTTTCAGTAAACAGTATAGACAAGCTAGTATTCTTAGGGGT
This sequence comes from Mandrillus leucophaeus, assembly GCF_000951045.1. Classification (NCBI taxonomy): domain Eukaryota; kingdom Metazoa; phylum Chordata; class Mammalia; order Primates; family Cercopithecidae; genus Mandrillus; species Mandrillus leucophaeus. The sequence continues at coordinate 58,657 of NW_012098721.1, read as the reverse complement.
CTCTCAGACTTTAAAGAGCATTATTAATCACCTAGTATATTTTATCCCTATCTTGGCCATGGGAAGATCCATGGTTCCAGGAGCCTATGGAGATAAGCATAGAGTTTCAAGACAAGCTGCAAGTGAACACTATCTTTACACATGTATCTATTTTTTAGGAGGAAACACCAAAAAAATGATAAAACACACCAAAGTTTGTTCAGTCCAGCCAGTCCCCAGCAAAGTCCTAAAAGAATGAATTCATTTTATGGCAAGTTTTTATTCCTCTTTTAAAGTTTAACTATGGAACAGAGTAAGGAGCTGTCCATGTAATTAAATGTCTGGCAAGTTAATGTGGATAGAGAAATCTGCAATCTTGGACACTTTGGAGTGAAACTGTGCAACTCTAGGCAGAAGTCCAATTTCATTTTGTTCTACATAGGTACTGTAGAGATAGAGCACATGAGAAGTCAGTCCCCAGGCAACCAGTGAGATAGCAGGAGGCAGGACAAAGCACTTTTTCCTTATTGCTCTCAGCTTGATCTGTAAGGAAACTTCATGATTTCATAGCCAAATTGCCACCAAAACATAAAACAAAAAACCTCGGCTCCTTCACTTAGACATGTGTTTCACCTTGGGCAAGTTATTTGCTTCCTCTGAACTACAGCCTTCCTATATAAAAAAATGGGAACATTGATAGTAACCACATGGGGATGTTGCAAGAATTAAATGAGTCAATGTACAACAAACATGTACTACAACACATGGAGGCCTTAATTATATTCTAAAATGTCCTTGTCAGAGAGGTGGGGATTAGTATTTTTTGCTGCAGCAATCTTCTAACAATATCAAGGTCCTAAGCAATTAATCTTTTTAGGATAATATTACATAGTTCAATAGTTGATGACTTTTTCCTTCAAACATAGAGATCTCTTTATACTTTTCCCTCAGACAAGAAACACTATGCGTTATTCCAGTATACTGCCTCACGGCTAAACCAACTTGACTCACTATATTAGGTTCTTATTGCAATTACTACCATAAACTTAACAACTTAACACAAATTATTCTTTGACAGTCCTGGAGGCTGGAAGTCTAAAGTCAGTGTCACTGGGCTAAAGCCAAGGTGTCAAAAGGCTGGTTCCTTTTGGAGGCTCTGAAGGGAGACTCCATTTCCCAGCCCTTTTCAGCTACTACTGGCTGCCTGTATTCCTTGGCTTCCTACATCTTCAACGTGCATCACTCCAGTTTCTGCTTCCATCATCAGATTGCCTTTTCTGATTCAGATCCCTCTTCTTAAAAGGAACCTTGTGGCCGGACACAGTGGCTCACGCCTGTAATCCCAGCATTTTGGGAGGCTGAGGCGGGTGGGTCACGAGGTCAGGAGATTGAGACCATCCTGGCTAACGCGGTGAAACCCCGTCTCTACCAAATATACAAAAAATTAGCCGGGCGTGGTGGCGGGCGCCTGTAGTCCCAGCTACTCGGGAGGCTGAGGCAGGAGAATGGCGTGAACCCGGGAGGCGGAGCTTGCAGTGAGCTGAGATCGAGCCACTGCACTCCAACCTGGGGAGAGACAGAGATTCCGTCTCAAAAAAAAAAAAAAGGAACCTTGTGATTACACTGAGCCCACGTGGATAATCCAGGGTAAGTTACCTGTTTCTAGATCTTTAACTTAGAGAAATCTGAAAAGTCCTTTTTGCCATTTAAGGAAAAATTCACAGGTTCCAGGGATTAGGACACTGGGATCAGGATCATTATGCAGCTTACCACACATACATTAGTTTATTCTCATATCAGGATGAGGTAGGCTGGCTCCATTTTAAGACGTACAGCTGTAGTTTACAAAGTCAAGTGACTCATTGGCAGTGTTACTAGTTACAGTGCAGAGCTAGCAAGTCTTCATTTCGCTTTTTGTAAATTCAGGAAGACTTGGTTTTGAAAAGTTTGGTTAATAATGACATAATTATTTTAACAATAGTTTATGGTTTACAAAAGAGCTGGCACTAAATGATCTTGTTTAGTTAAGATAATCTTGTGAGTTAGAGTTTATTTGTAAGATTTAAGTCATTTTTTCAATATCTTTAATGAGCCTCTACAATAAGCCAGGCCCTGTGCTAGGTGATAGGGATACTGTAGTGACCGATACAAGCAAGATCCTTATCATTATGCAGTTTATATTCTATTAAAGGATATGGACAAAACCACAATAAATTGAATAATTGCAAATTGTAATTAAATGCTGCAAGATAATGGAGGAGGAAATGGAAGCTCAGAGTGATGAAGGGACTCTCACAATGTACATACAATAGTAAATGGAAGAACTAGGTCTTGAATTTAAAGTTTTTAAAACTTTTGTTTCAAGATTGTGGGGCATACATATGGTATACCCTGCATACTTAGCCTTTTTTTTTTTGTTACTAATTTTCCCTAGGACATAATAGAGTCTGTTCAGTGCAGACCATTTTTTTTTTCTCATGGCTAATGATTAAGGCAATTTATATTAATAGGCATCAATGTACGGTTGTCTCTCCTTATTTGCAGGGTATTGGTTCCAGGTTCACCTGTGCGTACTAAAACCCATGCATACTCAAATCCCAGAGTTGGCTCTGAAACATCTGAGGATAGGAAAAGTCAGCTCTCCTTATACAGGTTTTTGCATCCTGAGAATATCGTATTTTCAGTCTGGGTTTGGTTTGAGTTTGGTGTGGAGGGCCAACTGTACTTATTGAAAAAAATCTGCATATAACTGGACCTATGCAGTTCAAATCCCTGTTGTTTAAGGGTCAACTGTGGTTGGTTCCTTTGTGATAACTGTACTGTTAGTGCATCTCGCTCTCGTGTTTAATGCTGAGCAGACTTGGTTAGTATCACAGTAAGCCTTTATTTTTCTTTTTAGAATCATGCACTCAATAGTGTCTACCTGTCAAGAAGATCCACAGCTAAATTACTAACATAGTGCTTATGTAAGCAAATTCTTATGAATTGTGCTTTCAGAATGATTTATTGCAGCTTTATAGCTTTTGCTGTGACATATTTTATCTATGTTTAAAATTTTGTTTAAAATAATAGCAAACTGGAATGCAGCTGTAGTAAGAGTTGCATTTGGCCAAGAAGACAATTTTTAGTAAGTCGTCAGTGTGCATGGATTCACCTAGTTTTGTTTAAAGTATTGATTTTTAATTAACACATAATTGCACATACTTATGGAGTACAGTGTGATATTCTAATACATGTATACAATGAGTAATGATCAAATCATGGTATTTAGCATAATCATCACTTCGAATATTTATCATTTCTTTGTGTTGGGAACACTCAAAATCCTCTCATTTAGATATTTGAAAATATTCAGTAAATTATTGTTAACTGTAGCCACCCTTCAGTGCTATAGAATGCTGGAAATTGTTTCTCCTATCTAGCTGTAGTTTTGTATTTTTTTTTTTTTCTTTGAGATGGAGTCTTGCTCTGTCACCAGGCTGGGGTGCAGTGGCATGATCTCGGCTCACTGCAACCTCCAACTCCCTGGTTCACACGATTCTCCTGCCTCAGCCTCCTGGGTAGCTGGGATTACAGGCACGTGCCACCACACCCAGCTAATTTTTGTATTTTTAATAGAGACGGGGTTTCACCATGTTGGCCAGGATAGTCTCGATCTCCTGACTTCATGATCCGCCCACCTTGGCGTCCCAAAGTTCTGGGATTACAGGAGTGAGCCACC
>NW_012098721.1:46706-53875 GCF_000951045.1 Mandrillus leucophaeus | reverse complement strand
TTTTTTTTTTTTTTTTTTTTAAATAGGGGTCTAGTTTCATTCTTCTGCATATGGATATTCAATTTCCCAGCACTATTTATTGAAGAGACTCTCCTTTCCCCAATGTGTGTTCTTGGCAGTTTTGTAAAAAATCAAATGGCTACAAATACATGCACTTATTTCTGGGTTTCCTGTTGTGTTTCATTGGTTTATGCATCCATTTTTATTCCAGTGCCATGCTGTTTTGGTTACTATAGTTTGCAGCATCTTTTGAAGTCAGGTAGTGTAATGCCTCCAGCTTTGTTTATTTTGCTCAGTATTGCTTTGGCTACTCAGAGTCTTTCATGGTACTATATAAATTTTAGGATTGTTTTTCTATTTACATGAAGAATGACACTGATATTTTGATAGAGGTTACATTGAATCTTAAATTGCTTTGGGTTTCATAGTCATTTTAACAATATAATTCCTCTGATCCATGAGCATGGGATGTTTTTCTATTTGTCTCCTTTTCAATTTCTTTCATCAGTGTTTTATAGTTTTTATTGTAGAGATCTTTGACTTCCTTGGTTAAATTTATTTCCAGGGACTTTGTCTTTTTAAATAACTATTGTAAATGAGATTGCTTTCTTGATTTATTTTTCAGCTAGATTGTTATTGGTGTATAGAAATGCTACTGATTTTAATACTTTAATTTTGTATCTTGCAACTTGGTAGAATTGGTTTATCAGTTCTAAGAGATTTTTGGTGGAGGTTTTTCTATATGTAAGATCGTGTCATCTGCAAACTTGGACAGTTTGACTTCTTTCTTTCCAATTGTGATGCTCTTTATTTCTTTCTCTGGACTACTTGCTCTGTGTAGGGCTTCCAGTGCTATGTTGGATAACAGTGCTGAAATTGGGCAAGCTCGACTTATTCAAGTTCATGGAGGAAAGGCTTTCAAATTTTCCTTGTTCAGTATGCTGTTAGCTGTGAGTTTGTCACATGTGGTCTTTATTGTATTAAGATACATTCCTTCCATACCTAATTTATTGAAAGTTTTTAACCATAAAAGGGTGCTGAATTTTATGAAATGCCTTTTCTGTTTCTATTGATATGATCATATGATCTCTGTCCTTTATTCTGTTTATGGGATGTATCATGTTTATTAATTTGCATATGTTGAATCATTCATACTTCCCTGAGGTAAATCTCGTTTGATCTTAATGTGCTGTTGGATTTTGTTTGCTAGTATTTTCTTGAAGATTTTTGCATCTATGTTCATTGGGGATATTAGCTTGTAGTTTGTTGTTGTGTCCTTGCTTGGTTTTGGTAACAGGGTAATGCTAACCTTGTAGAATGAGTTTGGAAGAATTTCCCTTCTTTCAACACCTTGGAATAGTTTAAGAAAAATTGGTATTATTTCTTCTTTAAAAGTTTGGGAGAATTCAGCATTGAAGCCATCCAATCATGGTCTTTTGTTGGGAGACTTTTTATTACTTTTTAAGTCTCATTACTCATTATTTTTCTGTTTATGTTTTCTAATCTTCCTAATTCAATCTTGGTAGGTTGCATGGGTCTAGAAATTTATTCATTTCCTCTAGTTTTTCAATTTGTTAGTGAATAGTTGTTCATAACAATCTCTAAGGATTCTTGGTATTTCTGTGCTATAAGTTGTAATGCTTGCTTTTGTATTTTTTATTTTATTTATATAGGTCTTCTCTCTTTGTCTTTATTAGTGTACCTAATGGTTTGTTAATTTTATCTTTTCCAAAAACCAACTGTTTGTTTTGTTGATCTGTGGTAATTTTTTTAGTGTCGATTTCATTTATTTATGCTCTGATTTTTATTATTTTTTTCCTTCTACTAATTTTGGGTTTGGTTTGTTTTTGTTCTTCCCATTCCTTGATGTGCATTGTTAAGTTGTTTATTTGAAATATTTCTATGTTTTTGATGTAGGTGCTTATAAATTCCCGTCTTAGTACTGGTTTCGGTTTGTTGTATAAGTTTTGATATTTTATGTTTATATTTTCATTTATTTCAAGAATTTAAAAATATTTTCTTGTTAAATTTCTCATTGACCCATTGGTCATTCAGGAGCATGTTGCTTAATTTCCATGTTTGTACTTTGTTTCCAAAGTTCCCCTTGTTTTGATTTGTAGTTTTATTCCATTGTGGTCAGAAATTATACCTGATATGTTTTCAATTTTAAAAAAAATTGTTAAGACTTGTTTTGTAGCCTAACATATGGTCAGTCCTGGAGAAAGAGAAGACTGTGCATTCTGCAGATGTTGAATAAAATGTTCTATAAATGTCTGTTAGGTCCATTTGGTGTACAGCACAGTTTAAATCCAACGTTTCTTTGTTGACTTTCTGTCTAGGTGATCTGTCCAATGCTGAGAGCAGAGTGAGGACTTCAACTATGATTGTATTGGGGTTTAAGTCTCCCTTTAGATCTAATAATATTTGCTTTGTATATCTTGGTGATCTGGTGTTGGGTGTATAGATATTTACAATTGTTACATCCTCTTTCTGAATCAATCCCTTTGTCATTCTATAATAATTTTCTTAGTATTTATATTTTTGACCTAATAGTCTATTTTATCTAATGTAACTACAGCGATTTCTGCTCGCTTTTGGGTTCTGATTGTGTGGAGTATCTTTTTTTGCCTCCTTTTACTTTTTGTATTATTTCTGTCTTTACAGGTGAAGTGAGTTTCTTGTAGGCAGTATATAATTTGGTCATTTTTTAAAGATCCTTTTAGTCTGTATCTTTTAGTTGGGGAATTTGATCCATTTATATTCAAAGTTTTTTACTGACAGGTGAGGACTTTCTCTTGCCATTTTAAAAATTGTTTTCTGGTTGTTTTGTATATCTTGTTTCTTTGTTTTTCTCTTATTGTTTATCTTTATGATTTGGTGGTTTTCTGTAGTGATCAGGTTTGATTTCTTTCTCTTTTTCTTTTGTGTATCTACTCTTTCAGTGAGTTTTAAGCTTTTGATATCACTCATGATAGTGATTATTGTCCTTTTGCTGCCAGATGTAGAACTCCCTTAAACATCTGGAAGCCCTGAAAAACTGTCTTTCTATTAAGAATTCTTTCCTAAGTAATGATGAAGAGTGACTTTTAGTATGTGTTGATCCATATTCACTTTTCACCTCTGTTGCAAAAATAATATTCCTAAATTTTTTCCTAACGCATAGATACATAAGATGAAAATTCCTCCCCTTATGCTTTGTCCATCCTCATGACACTTGGCAGAAAATGCTAATGATTCAGCAAGTCTACCCAGGGTATTCAGCACACTTGTGTACCCTTTTTAAAATTTATACATATTGCTTACTTCAGTCACCTCTCCTGATAGTCTATTCCCTCTTCTAATTACTCTCATGGAAAATAAATGCCTTAATATTAATTTTAGCCTTCTTCATTAGCAAAATCAGAATGCAGTAAATAACTCTGCTTTGGAATTTAAACAGACTTTTGCTATTATACTGTTGACCTTTTCATATGCTTTCATGCTGTGGTCCATATAACACCCATATTCCTGTGTGAGTTTGGATTAAAGGAGTGACTAACCATTTTTTAGCCATTATCTAGGACTGAGAAGTCACTTTGCTGAGAACGTCTGCTTTTATCTGCTTTAAGAATTGGCCTTCCATGTAAGATTACATGAACAACAGGGTTATATGACTATATAAAACTTGAACAACCACAGGCTTAGAGTTTTTGTTTGTTTGTTTCCTTTTTCAGGTTTTGCATTTAGGGTTATACTAGCTTCTAAGTGGGCCGGATACTTTTTCATATTTTTTAATGCTCAGGCATAGTTGTCCTGACATGGAGAGTATCTGTTTCTTAATAATTTTTTAAAAATTCAACAGGCAAATTCTCTACCTTAAGAAGCACTTTAAAAAGTAATTCCTTGGCCCGGCGCGGTGGCTCACACCTGTAATTCCAGCACTTTGGGAAGCTGAGGCAGGCGGATCACGAGGTCAGGAGATCGAGACCATCTTGGCTAACACAGTGAAACCCCGTCTCTACTAAAAATACAAAAAATTAGTCCGGCGTGTTGGCGGGCGCCTGTAGTCCCATCTACTCGGGAGGCTGAGGCAGGAGAATGAAATGAACCCGGGAGGCGGAGCTTGCAGTGAGCGGAGATGGTGCCTCTGCACTCCAGCCTGGGTGACAGAGTGAGGCTATGTATTAAAAAAAAAACAAAAAAAGTAATTGCTCAATAACTTTTTTATGTTTTTCAGGTTTTTTTTTTTAACTTCTTGAGTCATTTAGTTGTTCATATTTTCACAGAAATAGCTCCACTTTACCTAACTCTGATTTTCAAAGTGTATTTTCCAGACCAGCAACATCAGCATCACCTGGGAACTTGTTAGAAATGAGATTTATTTTGTGTGCATGTACCACTCCAAGTCTACTGAGTCAGACACTCTTGTTTTAACAAGCTCTGTAGGTGATTGTGGTACATGTTAAAGTTCTAGATCTTCAAATTTATTAGATCAAATGTAACATTTTTACCTAGGCTTTAAAATTAATGTAAATCTCTTCCACATTTCTAATTGTATCCTCTTTCTAAATCTTATTTTTTGGTCTTTTAAATGGCTAGCTTGGTAGGTGTTTAATCTTTTTCTTGACTTCTCAAATAATCAGCAGTTGGATTTATTTATCAGTTGGCTTTATTACCTGATGCTACAGAGAGAATCATTATTATCAATATGAAGTGAAATTATTTTGTAATTTAAAAAAATAACATGAGTGTGATAATAATTTTCTGTAAGTATAGTAATTAATTCTGGTCTTTAAAATTTCTGGCTTTGAAATAAAAGTGTTTATATGCTATATTTTTAGTTCTAATGTCTGGGGCACAGATGAATAAATCCTTATACTCTGGAGCATACTACATAGAATTATCCACATGAGAAGCAAGTTAACTGCACATCTCTGCCTACTGTTTGGAAAGTCTGCTTTCATTACTTCTATTTGGGCACATATTTTTGGAGCCCTTGTTGTTTTCTAGTGTCCACTATGTCTTAATTCAAATTGTAGTCACACAGACTTGCCATAATATCTAATTTCTGCTGCTATTTAAAATGTCTGGCCAGGTGCAGTGGCTCACACTGCGCTTTAGGAGGTTGAGGCAAGAGGATCTCTTGAGGCCAAGAGTTCTAGACCAGCCTAGGCAACACGGTGAGACCTTGCCTCTACTATATAGTATGGTGGCACATGCCTATTGTGCCAGATACTCAGGAAGCTGCAGCAGGAGGATCCCTTGAGCCTAGGAATTTGAGGCTGCAGTGAGCTGTGATTGCACCACTGTACTCCAGCCTGGGCAACAGAGCAAGACCCTATCTCTTAAAAAATAAAAAAAGGCCGGGCGCGGTGGCCTCATGCCTGTAATCCCAGCACTTTGGGAGGCCGAGGCGGGCGGATCACGAGGTAAGGAGCTCGAGACCATCCTGGCTAACACGGTGAAACCCTGTCTCTACTAAAAACTTCAAAAAATTAGCCGGGCGCAGTGGTGGGTGCCTGTAGTCCCAGCTACTCAGGAGGCTGAGGCAGGAGAATGGCGTGAACCTGGGAGGCGGAGCTTAAACTGGGAGGCGGAGCTTACAGTGAGCTGAGATCATGCCACTGCACTCCAGCCTGGGAGACAGAGTGAGACTGCGTCTCAAAAAAAAAAAAAAAAAAGGCTGCGTGTGTTTTTGTGGTGCCCCAGACCCCATTCATACACCAAATTATTTATGGTGTTACATAGGTTGTATGTTAAATTAGATCATCCCAAATGTACATTTATCCCAATTTGATGAAAAATGAATTTAGCTTTTTTTGGTGTGTTATGAAGTAATAGAGGAAATGGTCAATAATCAGAAACTAAACTCTTTATTTATAGACTCTTGTATCTATTTTCTAATAGACTGATGATGGCTTTTATCTTTATTATTTCCATTCTCTAATTTTCCTTAGAATTACTTAGTTGTTCATTTTGTAACTTCATGAGGTAAACTCCCAGTTTATTAATTCTTTTTCTCCTTTTTCTTTGGCACTTTTTTCTTATCCTTCTATTATTGCATTTAAAGAAGCTTTAAAGTTTTTTTTCTTTCAGGTTTTAGAGGCCAGGTCTCTTTTCCACTTAAGATTTATTTTAAAAAAATTATTGAGGTATAATTTAATACACTACAATTTACCCATTTAAAGTGTACAGTTGGCTGACTATATATATATTCTCAGAGTTGTGGCATCCTGAGATTTCTCAATCCTCAGTGTTACTTCTCCCATGTTTTGCAGCATTTTTACCAAACCGTTTTTGCTGTGTGTTCTGATTACTCTTTCTTGAAATAGTGAGGGATTTATTTACATATGGTGTTACCAATACACAGGGTAATTGAATTGTCCTTGGACTCTCTGTTCATTGTGTCATGGACAAATACCCTTCACAAGTAAACACTGAAATGATAGGTTTATGTGTGTAACTGTCAGGCCTGTTTCATTTTCTGGAACACATTCATTCAGCATGACTTTTCTGGACTGTGGTGAAGATCTTCACCATCCTATGTCGTTCTTAGACACTTGAACTCATGAAATACATGAATATCCATGCCCCCAGTCAGTGTATACTGCCACTGGATAGCTCCTGTGTGACCACACTTGGGCGGGATGGGTCTGACATTCTAACCTGTGAAGAAAAGAAATTATTTTCTCAGATTTGTTTACTTCTCCCTGAGCTCCATCTTGATTTCTAAGGGGGAGGCAAAATTAGGTAGGTGTCTTATGCCATAATGATTTTATAAGATTTAGAGTGACTAACTATCTTGGATTGCCCAGGACTTTTAGTGCTAAATCTGGCAAAGTCTCAGACAAACCAGAACAGGTTGGTCATCTTAAGAGTAGACACCACAAGGAAATGGTCCCAACAAGAGGAACAGATCCTCTATCAGAGAGCCTCTGATGTTTTTACTCTCCTCTCAGAGATGGCCACTTCATAGCACTGTGGCTCACAGAATAGCCTTTACAGAGCTCACTCTACCTGGGAATGGGCCGAGTGGGGCAGGATATTGTGTACTATCTGTCCTGACTATCTTCTCTGTTATAAAGGTTGTCAAAACACCTCCATTTTCTTTTTTTTTTTTTTTTTTTTTTGCTTTTATTTTAAACAAGTTTATTGCTTATGTCTAGAAATTTTTTTTGAGATTTTTTTTT